>NC_092174.1:48246172-48446172 GCF_045791955.1 Oncorhynchus clarkii lewisi
CTGTGGAAAGTACTGAAAACTGCTGTTCACAAATGCTCTCCATCCAACCTCACTGAGCTCGAGCTGTTTTGCAAGGAGGAATGGGAAAAAATGTCAGTCTCTCGATGTGCAAAACTGATAGAGACATACCCCAAGCGACTTACAGCTGTAATCGCAGCAAAAGGTGGCGCTACAAAGTATTAACTTAAGGGGGCTGAATAATTTTGCACGCCCAACTTTTCAGTTTTTGATTTGTTAAAAAAGTTTGAAATATCCAATAAATGTCATTCCACTTCATGATTGTGTCCCACTTGTTGTTGATTCTTCACAAAAAAATACAGTTTTATATCTTTATGTTTGAAGCCTGAAATGTGGCAAAAGGTCGCAAAGTTCAAGGGGGCCGAATACTTTCGCAAGGCACTGTATATACACAGGGTTCCAGTACCATGCCCATGTTACCAGGTAATTGGGGTAGATATATACACAGGGTTCCAGGCCTGTGTTACCAGGTAATTGGGGTAGATATATACACAGGGTTCCAGTACCAGGCCCATGTTACCAGGTAATTGGGGAAAATATATACACAGGGTTCCAGTACCAGGCCCATGTTACCAGGTAATTGGGGTAGATATATACACAGGGTTCCAGTACCAGACCCATGTTACCATGTAATTGGGGAAAATATATACACAGGGTTCCAGTACCAGGCCCATGTTACCAGGTAATTGGGGTAGATATATACACAGGGTTCCAGTACCAGGTAATTGGGGTAGATATATACACAGGGTTCCAGGCCCGTGTTACCAGGTAATTGGGGTAGATATATTCACAGGGTTCCAGGCCCGTGTTACCAGGTAAATGGGGTAGATATATACACAGGGTTCCAGGCCCGTGTTACCAGGTAATTGGGGTAGATATATTCACAGGGTTCCAGGCCCGTGTTACCAGGTAACTGGGGTAGATATATACACAGGGTTCCAGGCCCGTGTTCCCAGGTAATTGGGGTAGATATATTCACAGGGTTCCAGGCCCGTGTTACCAGGTAACTGGGATAGATATATACACAGGGTTCCAGTACCAGGCCCATGTTACCAGGTAATTGGGGTAGATGTATACACAGGGTTCCAGGCCCGTGTTACCAGGTAATTGGGGTAGATATATCACAGGGTTCCAGTACCAGGTAATTGGGGTAGATATATACTTAGGGTTCCAGGCCCATGTTACCAGGTAATTGGGGTAGATATGTACACAGGGTTCCAGTACCAGGCCCATGTTACCAGGTAATTGGGGTAGATATATACACAGGGTGCCAGTACCAGGCCCATGTTACCAGGTAATTGGGGTAGATATATACACAGGGTTCCAGGCCCGTTTTCCAGGTAATTGGGGTAGATATATACACAGGGTTCCAGTACCAGGCCCATGTTACCAGGTAATTGGGGTAGATATATACACAGGGTTCCAGTACCAGGTAATTGGGGTAGATATATACACAGGGTTCCAGGCCCATGTTACCAGATAATTGGGGTAGATATATACACAGGGTTCCAGTACCAGGTAATTGGGGTAGATATATACACAGGGTTCCAGGCCCGTTTTCCAGGTAATTGGGGTAGATATATACACAGGGTTCCAGGCCCATGTTACCAGATAATTGGGGTAGATATATACACAGGGTTCCAGGCCCGTGTTACCAGGTAATTGGGGTAGATATATACACAGGGTTCCAGTACCAGGCCCATGTTACCAGGTCATTGGGGAAAATATATACACAGGGTTCCAGTACCAGGCCCATGTTACCAGGTAATTGGGGTAGATATATACACAGGGTTCCAGGCCCATGTTACCAGGTAGTTGGGGTAGATATATACACAGGGTTCCAGGCCCGTTTTCCAGGTAATTGGGGTAGATATATACACAGGGTTCCAGTACCAGGCCCATGTTACCAGGTAATTGGGGTAGATGTATACACAGGGTTCCAGGCCCATGTTACCAGGTAATTGGGGTAGATATATACACAGGGTTCCAGTACCAGGTAATTGGGGTAGATATATACACAGGGTTCCAGTACCAGGTAATTGTGGTAGATATATACACAGGGTATCAGGCCCATGTTACCAGGTAATTGGGGTAGATATATACACAGGGTTCCAGTACCAGGCCCATGTTACCAGGTAATTGGGGTAGATATATACACAGGGTTCCAGTACCAGGTAATTGGGGTAGATATATACACAGGGTTCCAGTACCAGGTAATTGGGGTAGATATATACACAGGGTCCAGTACCAGGTCCATGTTACCAGGTAATTGGGGTAGATATATACACAGGGTTCCAGGTCCATGTTACCAGGTAATTGGGGTAGATATATACACAGGGGTCCAGTACCAGGTACTTGGGGTAGATATATACACAGGGGTCCAGTACCAGGTAATTGGGGTATATACATACACAGGGTCCAGTACCAGGTAATTGGGGTATATACATACACAGGGTCCAGTACCAGGTAATTGGGGTAGATACATACACAGGGTCCAGTACCAGGTAATTGGGGTAGATATGTATATATATAACTGTGATTTACACTACAGGCCTTAATGCTCAAATCAGTTTTGGAATACTGAAATGTACTTTTAATCTGTCTCCATATTACACGACATATGATGGTGTGGTGAGAACTGCTGGGTTGGCTGATACTGTTCTCATCAGTAATCTTTAAAAAACAACAACATATACTTAAAACTGGAAATCAACCAATCCTCCATCATTAACACAACGGAAAGGTGAACTGGTTTATTATCTAAATGTTGAACGTGTGTGGGTGACAGAGAGAAACTACATGGTGCAGTTTGAGGCCATGTGGCGGAGAGTGATGTGGGCGCTGGAGGGGGAGGGGGGAGCAGGTAGTTCTGGGCAGGTGTGATGTCATGTGTATGTTTTCGTATTGTTTATAAAACATTTTTTTTATTTTTAGCTAACCACAGCAGTCCACTAGGTAGCTGTTTAGCTTTCAGGCTAATTTGTGGACCAGCTTGCTCCTTACCTCATTGGGTTTTCCCTCGCAGGCAGGGAGAATGTGATATTGGTTGGTATGAATTACATCTGTAGTTATGGCTATAGTCAGTAAATGCCTCAGGAAAACTTATTTTAAAACTTGGAAACAGCTGAGTGTGTTTCAGAAAGGGAATAGATATCCTCTCCTTGCTCATCACTTGTCTTAGGGCTGAGAGCCAGCCATGATCATGTTGATTTAGGGCTGAGAGCCAGCCATGATCATGTTGATTTAGGGCTGAGGGCCAGCCATGATCATGTTGATTTAGGGCAAAGGACCAGCCATGATCGTGTTGATTTAGGGCAAAGGACCAGCCATGATCGTGTTGATTTAGGGCAAAGGACCAGCCATGATCGTGTTGATTTAGGGCAAAGGACCAGCCATGATCGTGTTGATTTAGGGCAAAGGACCGGCCATGATCGTGTTGATTTAGGGCAAAGGACCGGCCATGACCGTGTTGATTTAGGGCAAAGGACCGGCCATGACCGTGTTGATTTAGGGCAAAGGACCGGCCATGACCGTGTTGATTTAGGGCAAAGGACCGGCCATGACCGTGTTGATTTAGGGCAAAGGACCGGCCATGACCGTGTTGATTTAGGGCTGAGGACCAGCCATGACCGTGTTGATTTAGGGCTGAGGACCAGCCATGACCGTGTTGATTTAGGGCAGAGGACCAGCCATGATCGTGTTGATTTAGGGCAAAGGACCAGCCATGATCGTGTTGATTTAGGGCTGAGGACCAGCCATGATCGTGTTGATTTAGGGCTGAGGACCAGCCATGATCGTGTTGATTTAGGGCTGAGGACCAGCCATGATCGTGTTGATTTAGGGCTGAGGACCAGTCATGATCGTGTTTATAGCCAGAAACTGGTCCTCTACTTATAAATCAGCCTCCGTGTTTTTCTTTCAGGGTCTAAATGGCTTTTTAAAGGCCTATCAGTTCTAGTATGAAGCCAGCATTGAAGTGACTTAAATAAAACATGCAGCAGTGTTGTTTAAGTGAGTCATGTCTATATTTATCAATCAGCTCCTGCATTCTCCTCTTCTGCTACACATACAGGAACACTAGCTCAGCTTTTTAGATGTGGACAGCACAGCTTTTTAGGTGTTCTAAAGCCTAGATTCTCCTCCACAGCAGCCTGACTTCTGGACCCCTAATAATATACAATATACCTTCAGACCACGCAGTTCTGTGAGTCATTCTGTATCTATAAGTAACAACCAGCCTTGGCTTTCCCTGTAACGCAGCCGTGTCTCTAGGCTTTCCCTGTAACATGGCTGGGTCTCTAGGCTTTCCCTGTAACATGGCTGGGTCTCTAGGCTTTCCCTGTAACATGGCTGGGTCTCTAGGCTTTCCCTGTAACATGGCTGGGTCTCTAGGCTTTCCCTGTAACATGGCTGGGTCTCTAGGCTTTCCCTGTAACATGGCTGGGTCTCTAGGCTTTCCCTGTAACATGGCTGGGTCTCTAGGCTTTCCCTGTAACATGGCT
The DNA here is from genome assembly GCF_045791955.1 of Oncorhynchus clarkii lewisi. NCBI lineage: Eukaryota > Metazoa > Chordata > Actinopteri > Salmoniformes > Salmonidae > Oncorhynchus > Oncorhynchus clarkii. The sequence continues at coordinate 48,250,693 of NC_092174.1, forward strand.
GGGTCTCTAGGCTTTCCCTGTAACATGGCTGGGTCTCTAGGCTTTCCCTGTAACATGGCTGGGTCTCTAGGCTTTCCCTGTAACATGGCTGGGTCTCTAGGCTTTCCCTGTAACATGTAACATCCCTGTGACACTACACGTTTCTGACTGGGCCCCTAATGCCCGGGTGGCACTACACTAAGTCTTGCAGATTTTGTGCCAATTTTTAAAATTGTTTGAAAATATTGGGATGGCTCAGGCTGGATCGGTAGCCCTCGGATTGTGTCTCTGTCCCGCTCACGTTAAACTAGTGTCGTCAGGGCCGCTCTCCCAGAGTAAGCAACGTCATGGGGAATTTGTCTCATCTCAAACTTGTCTGGGACAGCTAAATCGAGGCCAGAATTGTGTAGTGTAGACCTGTCTAAGTCTGGAGGAAAGGGAGATATAACCTCTGTCTAAGCCGGGAGGAGAGGGAGATATAACCTCTGTCTAAGCCTGGAGGAGAGGGAGATATAACCTCTGTCTAAGCCTGGAGGAGAGGGAGATATAACCTCTGTCTAAGCCTGGAGGAGAGGGAGGTATTTTTTTCACCACATCTAAATTAAACTCTTCCTTCCCTATCGCCTGGAGACTTGAAGAATGTTCCCAGAGAAAGGAAGCGTGCTGGATATTATTATAATTTTTTTCCCACCAGATACCGTAAACTGTGGATTCACTCTGGCATGGGGGTTACATCTAGCGAACCACCCTCCACCCCTCTCTTCTGTCCCCCTCTCCTCCCTTTATTTGAGCAGAATCCATATTTTATTTCTCCTGCTGTTACAAAACCAGTTCTGGGCTTCATTCCAAGGCCCCTACCTTAATGTAGAAACCACATTTTGATTGGCTGGGCCAGTGGGAGGGAGTGGGCGTGTCAGCTGATCTCTAATGATTTATTTTTTTACCAGATGGATTTGGTTCAGAAGCTGTGTTCCAAATTACACCCTATTCACTATAGGCCCTGGTCAAAAGTTGTGCATTATTTAAGGTTCCCTTTGGGACGAATCCAGTCACAGGACTCTACTGATGTTTGTGGATTCTAGAGTGTAGTGTACAGGCAGGTTATTACTGTTGGACTGTTGTGGATTCTAGAGTGTAGTGTACAGTCAGGTTATTACTGTTGGACTGTTGTGGATACTAGAGTGTAGTGTACAGGCAGGTTATTACTGTTGTGGATTCTAGAGTGTAGTGTACAGGCAGGTTATTACTGTTGTGGATTCTAGAGTGTAGTGTACAGGCAGGTTATTACTGTTGTGGATTCTAGAGTGTAGTGTACAGGCAGGTTATTACTGTTGTGGATTCTAGAGTGTAGTGTACAGGCAGGTTATTACTGTTGTGGATTCTAGAGTGTAGTGTACAGGCAGGTTATTACTGTTGTGGATTCTAGAGTGTAGTGTACAGGCAGGTTATTACTGTTGTGGATTCTAGAGTGTAGTGTACAGGCAGGTTATTACTGTTGTGGATTCTAGAGTGTAGTGTACAGGCAGGTTATTACTGTTGGACTGTTGTGGATTCTAGAGTGTAGTGTACAGTCAGGTTATTACTGTTGGACTGTTGTGGATACTAGAGTGTAGTGTACAGGCAGGTTATTACTGTTGTGGATTCTAGAGTGTAGTGTACAGGCATGTTATTACTGTTGTAGATTCTAGAGTGTAGTGCACAGGCAGGTTATTACTGTTGGACTGTTGTGGATTCTAGAGTGTAGTGTACAGGCAGGTTATTACTGTTGTGGATTCTAGAGTGTAGTGTACAGGCAGGTTATTACTGTTGTGGATTCTAGAGTGTAGTGTACAGGCAGGTTATTACTGTTGTGGATTCTAGAGTGTAGTGTACAGGCAGGTTATTACTGTTGGACTGTTGTGGATTCTAGAGTGTAGTGTACAGTCAGGTTATTACTGTTGGACTGTTGTGGATACTAGAGTGTAGTGTACAGGCAGGTTATTACTGTTGTGGATTCTAGAGTGTAGTGTACAGGCATGTTATTACTGTTGTAGATTCTAGAGTGTAGTGCACAGGCAGGTTATTACTGTTGGACTGTTGTGGATTCTAGAGTGTAGTGTACAGGCAGGTTATTACTGTTGTGGATTCTAGAGTGTAGTGTACAGGCAGGTTATTACTGTTGTGGATTCTAGAGTGTAGTGTACAGGCAGGTTATTACTGTTGTAGATTCTAGAGTGTAGTGTACAGGCAGGTTATTACTGTTGTGGATTCTAGAGTGTAGTGTACAGGCAGGTTATTACTGTTGTGGATTCTAGAGTGTAGTGTACAGGCAGGTTATTACTGTTTTGGATTCTAGAGTGTAGTGTACAGGCAGGTTATTACTGTTGGGACTGTTGTGGATTCTAGAGTGTAGTGTACAGGCAGGTTATTACTGTTGTGGATTCTAGAGTGTAGTGTACAGGCAGGTTATTACTGTTGGGACTGTTGTGGATTCTAGAGTGTAGTGTACAGGCAGGTTATTACTGTTGTGGATTCTAGAGTGTAGTGTACAGGCAGGTTATTACTGTTGGACTGTTGTGGATTCTAGAGTGTAGTGTACAGGCAGGTTATTACTGTTGGACAATGTTGATGCCTGCAGCCAATAGAACAACTTCATTTTTTGACGATATATTGCTATTTGACGTAAGTATCTATTAAAAGGGAGGTTTTTACTCTAGGTGGCGTTAGCTAGCCCAGGTCAGCTGTACCTGCACCAAAGCTATGGTATTTTTATTCTCATCCTAGAACTATCACAGGGGTTCCAGAACTTTCTTGGCCCACAACCACACACACACACACACAGTGTGCCAGGCATTCCACCATGTTCCAGCAAAGCCAAGGGGGATTAGTATAATGACAACAGAGACGGGCTTAGTTTCTGCTGTAGTTGTTTTTTTAAAGTTGTTTGTGGTGTCTAGCTTCATGTTCTGGGCCCTGGGGGTAGTAGCTAGCTAGAATCTACTCCTCCCTTCAGCCCACTGCTAGTGGTTACTGGTTGTTGTGGGAGCTTATTCCCTCCTGATTCCAGGAATCCTCCAACCAAGATTTTCAGAAAAACCTAACCTAACCTTTAGTAACGTTTTTAAAACACTAAGTTCCAGAATTTTGCAACCCTAACACACGGCCATGACGATTCGTTGAGTCAGGGTATCATAGTGCAGGGCTAGAACAAAACGTGCATCACTCCCCGAGTGGGGGTCCTGAACAGCTGTTCAGACGGACATATTCAGGTGGACCAGTTCAACAGTATGATGACAGACGGACATATTCAGGTGGACCAGTTCAACAGTATGATGACAGACTGACATATTCAGGTGGACCAGTTCAACAGTATGATGACAGACTGACATATTCAGGTGGACCAGTTCAACAGTATGATGACAGACGGACATATTCAGGTGGACCAGTTCAACAGTATGATGGCAGACTGACATATTCAGGTGGACCAGTTCAACAGTATGATGACAGACTGACATATTCAGGTGGACCAGTTCAACAGTATGATGACAGACGGACATATTCAGGTGGACCAGTTCAACAGTATGATGACAGACTGACATATTCAGGTGGACCAGTTCAACAGTATGATGACAGACGGACATATTCAGGTGGACCAGTTCAACAGTATGATGACAGACTGACATATTCAGGTGGACCAGTTCAACAGTATGATGACAGACTGACATATTCAGGTGGACCAGTTCAACAGTATGATGACAGACTGACATATTCAGGTGGACCAGTTCAACAGTATGATGACAGACTGACATATTCAGGTGGACCAGTTCAACAGTATGATGACAGACTGACATATTCAGGTGGACCAGTTCAACAGTATGATGACAGACTGACATATTCAGGTGGACCAGTTCAACAGTATGATGACAGACGGACATATTCAGGTGGACCAGTTCAACAGTATGATGACAGACTGACATATTCAGGTGGACCAGTTCAACAGTATGATGACAGACTGACATATTCAGGTGGACCAGTTCAACAGTATGATGACAGACTGACATATTCAGGTGGACCAGTTCAACAGTATGATGACAGACGGACATATTCAGGTGGACCAGTTCAACAGTATGATGACAGACTGACATATTCAGGTGGACCAGTTCAACAGAATGATGACAGACTGACATATTCAGGTGGACCAGTTCAACAGTATGATGACAGACGGACATATTCAGGTGGACCAGTTCAACAGTATGATGACAGACTGACATATTCAGGTGGACCAGTTCAACAGTATGATGACAGACTGACATATTCAGGTGGACCAGTTCAACAGTATGATGACAGACGGACATATTCAGGTGGACCAGTTCAACAGTATGATGACAGACGGACATATTCAGGTGGACCAGTTCAACAGTATGATGACAGACTGACATATTCAGGTGGACCAGTTCAACAGTATGATGACAGACTGACATATTCAGGTGGACCAGTTCAACAGTATGATGACAGACTGACATATTCAGGTGGACCAGTTCAACAGTATGATGACAGACGGACATATTCAGGTGGACCAGTTCAACAGTATGATGACAGACTGACATATTCAGGTGGACCAGTTCAACAGTATGATGACAGACTGACATATTCAGGTGGACCAGTTCAACAGTATGATGACAGACGGACATATTCAGGTGGACCAGTTCAACAGTATGATGACAGACTGACATATTCAGGTGGACCAGTTCAACAGTATGATGACAGACTGACATATTCAGGTGGACCAGTTCAACAGTATGATGACAGACTGACATATTCAGGTGGACCAGTTCAACAGTATGATGACAGACTGACATATTCAGGTGGACCAGTTCAACAGTATGATGACAGACTGACATATTCAGGTGGACCAGTTCAACAGTATGATGACAGACTGACATATTCAGGTGGACCAGTTCAACAGTATGATGACAGACTGACATATTCAGGTGGACCAGTTCAACAGTATGATGACAGACGGACATATTCAGGTGGACCAGTTCAACAGTATGATGACAGACTGACATATTCAGGTGGACCAGTTCAACAGAATGATGACAGACTGACATATTCAGGTGGACCAGTTCAACAGTATGATGACAGACGGACATATTCAGGTGGACCAGTTCAACAGTATGATGACAGACTGACATATTCAGGTGGACCAGTTCAACAGTATGATGACAGACTGACATATTCAGGTGGACCAGTTCAACAGTATGATGACAGACGGACATATTCAGGTGGACCAGTTCAACAGTATGATGACAGACGGACATATTCAGGTGGACCAGTTCAACAGTATGATGACAGACTGACATATTCAGGTGGACCAGTTCAACAGTATGATGACAGACTGACATATTCAGGTGGACCAGTTCAACAGTATGATGACAGACTGACATATTCAGGTGGACCAGTTCAACAGTATGATGACAGACGGACATATTCAGGTGGACCAGTTCAACAGTATGATGACAGACTGACATATTCAGGTGGACCAGTTCAACAGTATGATGACAGACTGACATATTCAGGTGGACCAGTTCAACAGTATGATGACAGACGGACATATTCAGGTGGACCAGTTCAACAGTATGATGACAGACTGACATATTCAGGTGGACCAGTTCAACAGTATGATGACAGACTGACATATTCAGGTGGACCAGTTCAACAGTATGATGACAGACTGACATATTCAGGTGGACCAGTTCAACAGTATGATGACAGACTGACATATTCAGGTGGACCAGTTCAACAGTATGATGACAGACTGACATATTCAGGTGGACCAGTTCAACAGTATGATGACAGACTGACATATTCAGGTGGACCAGTTCAACAGTATGATGACAGACTGACATATTCAGGTGGACCAGTTCAACAGTATGATGACAGACTGACATATTCAGGTGGACCAGTTCAACAGTATGATGACAGACTGACATATTCAGGTGGACCAGTTCAACAGTATGATGACAGACTGACATATTCAGGTGGACCAGTTCAACAGTATGATGAGACTGACAGTGGCTACAGCCTCATCATATCCAGACTGATGCTGACATGAGGAAATGTATCAATCCAGACCTCCATGGGTTGATAAATTTGATTTCCATTGATAATTTTTGCGTGATTTTTGTTGTCAGCACATTCAACTATTTAAAGAAAAAAGTATTTAATAAGAATATTTCATTGATTCAGATCTAGGAAGTGTTATTTTAGTGTTCCCTTTATTTTTTTGAGCAGTGTACATTTAAACTCGGTTTCTCACAATTCCTGGTATTTAATCGTTGTAAAAATTCCCTCTCTTTGGTCAGTTAGGATCACCACTTTATTTTAAGAATGTGAAATGTCAGAATAATAGTAGAGAGAATTATTTCAGCTTTTATTTCTTTCATGACATTCCCAGTGGGTCAGAAGTTTACATACACTCACTTAGTATTTAGTAGCATTGCCATGTGACCGCAGAATCACTAGCCAACAAGACCAGTAACGAACAGCAGAATCACTAGTCAACAAGACCAGTAACGAACAGCAGAATCACTAGTCAACAAGACCAGTAACGAACAGCAGAATCACTAGCCAACAAGACCAGTAACGAACAGCACAATGACTAGCCAACAAGACCAGTAACGAACAGCACAATCACTAGCAACAAGACCAGTAACGAACAGCAGAATCACTAGCCAACAAGACCAGTAACGAACAGCAGAATCACTAGCCAACAAGACCAGTAACGAACAGCAGAATCACTAGCCAACAAGACCAGTAACGAACAGCAGAATCACTAGCCAACAAGACCAGTAACGAACAGCACAATGACTAGCCAACAAGACCAGTAACGAACAGCACAATCACTAGTCAACAAGACCAGTAACGAACAGCACAATGACTAGCCAACAAGACCAGTAACGAACAGCACAATCACTAGTCAACAAGACCAGTAACGAACAGCAGAATCACTAGTCAACAAGACCAGTAACGAACAGCACAATGACTAGCCAACAAGACCAGTAACGAACAGCACAATCACTAGCAACAAGACCAGTAACGAACAGCAGAATCACTAGCCAACAAGACCAGTAACGAACAGCAGAATCACTAGTCAACAAGACCAGTAACGAACAGCACAATGACTAGCCAACAAGACCAGTAACGAACAGCACAATCACTAGCCAACAAGACCAGTAACGAACAGCAGAATCACTAGCCTGTCAATCTACTATCCCCCATAGTAGAAAAATTGAACTATTCTATTGGTCAGTTTGTTGTGCTGTGTGAGAAAGAAATGGCCTATTCCAAACAGATCCTGGGACAGTTGTGGGACGGTAGATCCCAAATTCATACAACCAGTAGACCTGGGTTACATGAGTCTGATGCAACAGATCAAAATGTTTAGCTTAGAATGTTGATAAATTATTATTTCTTCATATTATAAGCGCAGCAAAGCTACTTGTATGAATGCAATTAGTGGGGAAACACATGTAGCAGAGATGAGAATATCTGTTTGACATTTAGAAAGAGATAATATGCTACAACTAGCATGGGATGCTAATATGACTAGGATTATCAACAACTAGCATGGGATGCTAATATGACTAGGATTATCATCAATTAGCATGGGATGCTAATATGACTAGGATTATCATCAACTAGCATGGGATGCTAATATGACTAGGATTATCATCAACTAGCATGGGATGCTAATATGACTAGGATTATCATCAACTAGCATGGGATGCTAATATGACTAGGATTATCAACTAGCATGGGTTGCTAATTTGACTAGCATTATCATCTTCTTGAAGAGACTACAACACCATCGCTACAACACAGCAACACCCCTCTTCTCCTCACCTTGTCTCCTCACCTCGTCTCCTCACCTCGTCTCCTCGCCCCGTCTCCTCGCCCCGTCTCCTCGCCCCGTCTCCTCGCCCCGTCTCCTCGCCCCGTCTCCTCGCCCCGTCTCCTCGCCCCGTCTCGTCTCCTCGCCCCGTCTCGTCTCCTCAACCCGTCTCGTCTCCTCAACCCGTCTCGTCTCCTCACCCCGTCTCGTCTCCCCGTCTCCTCACCTCGTCTCCTGATCTGTTGTGAAAAGACTAATGTAAAAAAGGTCCCAGTTGGGCTGCATGTGTAAATGCAGACTAACAGTATACATCTGTCTCTGGTCTCTCCCCAGTGTGGTTCAGCAGAGTACATGGCTCCGGAGGTGGTGGTGGCCTTCAGTGAGGAGGCTACGATCTATGATAAGCGCTGTGACCTGTGGAGTCTGGGGGTCATCCTGTACATTATGCTGAGTGGGTACCCTCCCTTCGTAGGGCGCTGTGGCACCAACTGTGGCTGGGACTGGGGAGAGCCCTGCCAGGAATGCCAGGTAAGATACGAGCTACCACAAACAGTTGTCTACTACTACAACAACACACTAATACCACTACTACGACTACTACTACAACACACTAATACCACTACTACTACTACTACTACAACACACTAATACCACTACTACTACTACTACTACAACACACTAATACCACTACTACTACTACAACACACTAATACCACTACTACGACTACTACTACAACACTAATATCACTACTACTACAACAACACACTAATACCACTACTACGACTACTACTACAACACACTAATACCACTACTACGACTACTACAACACACTAATACCACTACTACGACTACTACTACAACACACTAATATCACTACTACTGCTACTGCTACTGCTACTACTACTACTACTACTACTACTACTACTACAACACACTAATACCACTACTACTACTACAACTACTACTACTACTACTACTACCACCACTACTACTACTACTACAACACACTAATACCACTACTACAACTACTACTACAACACACTAATACCACTACTACGACTACTACTACAACACACTAATACCACTACTACTACTACTACTACAACACACTAATATCACTACTACTGCTACTGCTACTACTACTACTACAACTACTACTACTACTACTACTACTACAACACACTAATACCACTACTACTACTACTACTACTACTACTACTACTACTACTACTACTACAACACACTAATACCACTACTACTGCTACTAGTAGTAGTGATCTTACATCCTGCCCGTCAGTTAGGGATCTTACATCCTGCCAGTCAGTTAGGGATCTTACATCCTGCCAGTCAGTTAGGGATCTTACATCCTGCCAGTCAGTTAGGGATCTTACATCCTGCCAGTCAGTTAGGGATCTTACATCCTGCCAGTCAGTTAGGGATCTTACATCCTGCCAGTCAGTTAGGGATCTTACATCCTGCCCGTCAGTTAGGGATCTTACATCCTGCCCGTCAGTTAGGGATCTTACATCCTGCCCGTCAGTTAGGGATCTTACATCCTGCCAGTCAGTTAGGGATCTTACATCCTGCCAGTCAATTAGGGATCTTACATCCTGCCAGTCAGTTAGGGATCTTACATCCTGCCCGTCAGTTAGGGATCTTACATCCTGCCCGTCAGTTAGGGATCTTACATCCTGCCCGTCAGTTAGGGATCTTACATCCTGCCCGTCAGTTAGGGATCTTACATCCTGCCCGTCAGTTAGGGATCTTACATCCTGCCCGTCAGTTAGGGATCTTACATCCTGCCCGTCAGTTAGGGATCTTACATCCTGCCCGTCAGTTAGGGATCTTACATCCTGCCCGTCAGTTAGGGATCTTACATCCTGCCAGTCAGTTAGGGATCTTACATCCTGTCAGTCAGTTAGGGATCTTACATCCTGCCAGTCAGTTAGGGATCTTACATCCTGCCAGTCAGTTAGGGATCTTACATCCTGCCCGTCAGTTAGGGATCTTACATCCTGCCAGTCAGTTAGGGATCTTACATCCTGCCCGTCAGTTAGGGATCTTACATCCTGCCAGTCAGTTAGGGATCTTACATCCTGCCCGTCAGTTAGGGATCTTACATCCTGCCCGTCAGTTAGGGATCTTACATCCTGCCAGTCAGTTAGGGATCTTACATCCTGCCAGTCAGTTAGTGATCTTAAAGCCAGTTTGGCCAGACCAAAACAACCAACAAGAACAATTCTTCAACAGTATGTCTTTTGTCACATCTCCAGAACATGCTGTTTGAGAGCATCTTCTTAAATCCAGAACTGTCCCCAAACCCAGTCTCTCTCTTGGCTTCTCTCCAGAACATGCTGTTTGAGAGCATCCAGGAGGGGAAGTACGAGTTCCCTGAGAAGGACTGGAAGCAGATCTCCTCTGGAGCTAAAGACCTCATCACCAGGCTTCTGGTCAGAGACGCCAAGAACCGCCTCAGTGCTGCTCAGGTCCTGCAGCACCCCTGGGTCCAAGGGGTACGGTTCTTATCTGTTTGTCTCTCTCTGTGTCTCTCTCTGTGTCTCTCTCTGTGTCTCTCTCTGTGGCTCTCTCTGTGTCTCTCTCTGTGTCTCTCTCTGTGTCTCTCTCTGTGTCTCTCTCTGTGTCTCTCTCTGTGTCTCTCTGTGTCTCTCTCTGTGTCTCTCTCTGTGTCTCTCTCTGTGTCTCTCTCTGTGTCTCTGTTCTTGGGCACAGGCACTATGGTGGTCTGCATGAAACATGTAGGTATTACACACTGGGTCAGGGAGAGGTGAAAATGTTAGTGAAGACACTTGCCAGCTGATCGGGGCATGCTCTAAGTAGGTGTCCTGATAATCCATCTGGCCCCTGTGCCTTGTGAAAGTTGACCTGTTTATTAAAGGTCTTATTCACATCGGCTATGGAGAGCAAGATCAGTCGTCTGGAACAGCTGGTGCTCAAATGCGTGGTTCAGTGTTGCTTGCCTCAAATTTAGCTCATCTGGTAGGCACTGGGCAGCTTGTGGCTGGGTTTCCCTTTGTTGTAAGCCATGATAGTTTGCAAAGCCCTGCCACATCCAAGGAGCGTCAGAGCCAGCGTAGTAATGTATTGACGCTTTGACTGTTAGAAGGCTCTCATTCTGTCTGGCTCTCTTTCTCTCACTTGTCTGTCTCTCTCAATCTTTATTTTGATCTCTCCCTCCATCTCTCAGTTCAGCTTTCTGGTTAACTATAAGATGGAGCAACTTTGACCTCCAATGGAAGGGACAAAAGGTAGCTGCCTAGAATTCATGACCTAATCATTCCGCATCTGTCTCTTCCCTCAGTGTGCTCCCAACACCGTGCCCTCCAGGCTGAACCACAGAGGCAGCAGAGCCCAGGACCTGACCTTCTTCGCTGGCCAGGCAGTGGCCGTCACCCGCCAGCTAGCTGAGCAGGACGAGAGCGACCGTCAGGAGAGAGAGGACCGCAACGAAGATTCTGAGGAAGAAGGGTCGTTGGGGTCCCTCTCTCTGTCCCCCTCGCCCCACCACATGGCTACCAGCACCACTGCTAGCTGCAGCCTCAGCCCCCAGAGCTCCCTGCGCCCCCTCTCCCCCTTGTCCTCTCGGCTGGCCCGGCAAAAGAGGAGAGGGCCCCCCCACACAGGGCCAGTGTGTGCCTCGGAGCTCCGGCAGCTCCTTGCACCCCTGGTCATCATGGAGGACTGTGCCTGAAACCTCTAACCGTTAAACTGACCGACCAACTGCAAACCTAACCTGTTAATGCTCCTGAAAATTCACTGCTCATCTCCTCCTCCCACCTCTTTTCCTCTCTACCCCCTCCCATCATCTTTCTCATCACTAAGCCACACCTGCAATACCTCAGTGGCTTGGATGATGGGGATGTGGTCTTCGCAGCACTTAAAGAAGCACATTGACCCTCTGCCTAATTCGAAGACTCTTCTACTCTTGGGGTGGGGGAGGGAGGGGAAAGGGATTTTGAAGAGTGGGTCTTCCCGCTCTGAATTGAAAACTTCATCAACCAGCTTCATCAGATATACTAGAGGCCAAGTGGGTTCAATGAGTTGGCCAGATAACAAGTCGAAATAGACATTGATTTTATTGTTAATATAAAAAAAAAAGCTCAACTTGGATATGTTTTTTTGTTAAATCAATTCGACATGCCGTTTTTCAAGCTTATCTTTCTACAAAATAAAACGTATCAGAATATGTAGGCACGTTAGCTGGCTAACTCCTTTATAGTATACCCCTCAGGACCTTCCCTCTGCTTCAGTCTACGAGGGCGGGATGGCCCAGCTATCCAGCTAGCAGCAGTGTTGTAACGCACTTATCCAAACTGAGACCTTTGTCAGTTTCACTGAGTGGCTCACTCAAACCCTTCCTGCTTGTTGTAGTGGGAGCTCGGGTGGCCTGATAACCGGGCCCGGCCGATAGGCTAGCCAACTCTTTACGAGGCAGCTAGGCTAGCCAACTCTTTACGAGGCCGCTAGGCTAGCCAACTCTTTACGAGGCCGCTAGGCTAGCCAACTCTTTACGAGGCCGCTAGGCTAGCCAACTCTTTACGAGGCAGCTAGGCTAGCCAACTCTTTACGAGGCCGCTAGGCTAGCCAACTCTTTACGAGGCCGCTAGGCTAGCCAACTCTTTACGAGGCCGCTAGGCTAGCCAACTCTGACTATGTAGTACCTCCTCATTGCTGGGATTTAACAAAGTCCAAACAACATCTCGTCTGTTATCATTATTTCTGCCCCTTGAACCACTGCTGTTGTGGTGGTACTATCGATCCATTATCTGAGATCTGAGGCGTTCTGATTGACATGTTGTGCTCACTGACTGGCTGCATCACAAGTGGCATATAGGGAATAGGGTGCCGTTTGATGCAGTCATTGTTGCTGACTAATAGGGAGACATGGACCCTGCCAAAGTAGCCTGAGCTGAAGTTAAGCTTAGCCTAGACCTGGACTAAAGATCACTTTCAATGGAGAATCCTTTAGTCATGTTTCTTAGTCCAGGACTAGGCTTAATTAATCTGTGTCTGGGAAACAGGCCTTAAATTGGTCTGAACCCAAGAGAGTCCCAGCAACGGCTTAATTAATCTGTGTCTGGGAAACGGGCCTTAAATTGGTCTGAACCCAAGAGGGAGTCCCAGCAACGGCTTAATTAATCTGTGTCTGGGAAACGGGCCTTAAATTGGTCTGAACCCAAGAAGGAGTCCCAGCAATGAAGAAACTTAAAACTTTAACACAAACTATTTTCCAGCAGATACCTCAGGACCTAGAAATATATAGAGAGAGCTGGGGTGGGTCACCAGGTATCAATACAACTGTTATTGACTCGCCAGGTATCAGCCAGGTAAGAGAACTGTTATTGACCTTCCAGGTATCAACAGAAGTCAAAGAAAGACGAGGGGAGAGATCCTCAGTTTCTTTTCTTCAAATCACACGATCAAACGATCTACATTCTAAGATCCTAATTAAGACGTTTTAAAGGCCTTGGTAACACCTGACAATGGTCATCATCTGTCATGTTGATGACAAGTCATTTAATGTATAATCAAGGCCTTGGTTGACTGGCTTTTCAGTGTGTTCAGACGAGGCTCCAGCATGGCTAGCTAGCTGGTGGTATTCCAAGAAGACCAAATTAACCACTTGTAGAAGGAATGCCCAGGGCCATGTGCTTTCGTCCCATATCAGTCTAGTACTGTGGTTATAACCACCTGCCCAGATCAGTCTAGTACTGTGGCTATAACCACCTGCCCAGATCAGTCTAGTACCCTGGCTATAACCAGCTGCCCAGCCCAGATCAGTCTAGTACTGTGGCTATAACCAGCTGCCCAGATCAGTCTAGTACTGTGGTTATAACCAGCTGCCCAGATCAGTCTAGTACTGTGGCTATAACCAGCTGCCCAGATCAGTCTAGTACTGTGGTTATAACCAGCTGCCCAGATCAGTCTAGTACTGTGGCTATAACCAGCTGCCCAGATCAGTCTAGTGCTGTGGTTATAACCAGCTGCCCAGATCAGTCTAGGACTGTGGCTATAACCAGCTGCCCAGATCAGTCTAGTGCTGTGGCTATAACCAGCTGCCCAGATCAGTCTAGTACTGTGGCTATAACCAGCTGCCCAGATCAGTCTAGTACTGTGGCTATAACCAGCTGCCCAGATCAGTCTAGTGCTGTGGCTATAACCAGCTGCCCAGATCAGTCTAGTACTGTGGCTATAACCAGCTGCCCAGATCAGTCTAGTACTGTGGTTATAACCAGCTGCCCAGATCAGCGTAGCTCCGATTAACTTTTGTATAGGAATGTCACATGTTGCTATAAAATAAAGGTTACTATCGCAGGACCTAAAGCAACAACGATACGTTATTTGAAATTCTCAGCAGTATTTCTCAAAATCTAAATGATTAATTTTGGGGCCAATTAGGGAAAGCATTCCAAACAACAGATCTTAAAGGATATGAAGCAGATGTGAATGATAAACCCATACTTTTTATTTTTAGGTGGGTTCACTCCCAAGAACTCCTAGGGCTGTGTCCCAAAGGCACCCTATTCCCCTATATAGTGCACTACTTTAGACCAGAGCCCTATGGAACCCTATTCCCTATATAGTGCACTACTTTAGACCAGAGCCCTATGGAACCCTATTCCCTACATAGTGCACTACTTCAGACCAGGGCCCATTGGGCTCTATGTGCACTATACAGGAAATAGGGTACCGTTTGGGATGTTTCTCTACTATACTGTGCCAGGCTGCTGTTTCTCCGGCTGTTAAGCTTCTGTTTTACTGTTTTAAAGTTTCTACATTGTTGATGGAACAGACAGTGGTTCTGTGTCCCGGTCCAGAGAATAGTTCTGTTATTGAACTCTGGTTGATGGGAACAGACAGTGTGGTTCTGTGTCCCGGTCCAGAGAATAGTTCTGTTATTGAACTCTGGTTGATGGGAACCGACAGAGTGGTTCTGTGTCCCGGTCCAGAGAATAGTTCTGTTATTGAACTCTGGTTGATGGGAACAGACAGAGTGGTTCTGTGTCCCGGTCCAGAGAATAGTTCTGTTATTGAACTCTGGTTGATGGGAACAGACAGACTGGTTCTGTGTCCCGGTCCAGAGAATAGTTCTGTTGTTGAACTCTGGTTGATGGAACAGACAGTGGTTCTGTGTCCCGGTCCAGAGAATAGTTCTGTTGTTGAACTCTGTGGTTGATGGAACAGACAGTGGTTCTGTGTCCCGGTCCAGAGAATAGTTCTGTTGTTGAACTCTGTGGTTGATGGAACAGACAGTGGTTCTGTGTCCCGGTCCAGAGAATAGTTATGTTATTGAACTCTGGTTGATGGAACAGACAGTGGTTCTGTGTCCCGGTCCAGAGAATAGTTCTGTTGTTGAACTCTGTGGTTGATGGAACAGTATGTTGAGGAGGGAGAGCTAAATGAGATGAATATGGTTATTTAACTTGTGTTTCTGTCTATCTTGTTCAGATCAAACTACAAACCGTTTGTTTTAGTTGTTTCTTTGTGCTGGTAACGTCCTTGAATAATTGTGTGTCTCAGAAATCTAGCGTAGTGCCATCTTAAGCCAGATCCATCCGTTTGATAGGACTTCTGTTTAATCCTGAATGTGGACCACAAAATGAATCTACTACAGTATGTCTGGGAAGACCCTAGTAAACACTGCCACACCGTTTCTGCTCTAACACAGACCAGTCTAGCCTAAAGTGAAGCATTTCATGTAGAATCCAAGGCTACAACCAGTCACCAGCAGCTTCATAAGCAGTAGAAAAACACCCCTCTGTGTGTTGGACAGAGCCTGTCAGGATAGATGGCAGTATGTTGTGTGTTGGACAGAGCCTGTCAGGATAGATGGCAGTATGTTGTGTGTTGGACAGAGCCTGTCAGGATAGATGGCAGTATGTTGTGTGTTGGACAGAGCCTGTCAGGATAGATGGCAGTAGGTTGTGTGTTGGACAGAGCCTGTCAGGATAGATGGCAGTATGTTGTGTGTTGGACAGAGCCTGTCAGGATAGATGGCAGTATGTTGTGTGTTGGGCAGATCCTGTCAGGATAGATGGCAGTATGTTGTGTTGGACAGAGCCTGTCAGGATAGATGGCAGTATGTTGTGCGTTGGACAGAGCCTGTCAGGATAGATGGCAGTATGTTGTGTGTTGGGCAGATCCTGTCAGGATAGATGGCAGTATGTTGTGTGTTGGGCAGAGCCTGTCAGGATAGATGGCAGTATGTTGTGTGTTGGACAGAGCCTGTCAGGATAGATGGCAGTATGCTGTGCGTTGGACAGAGCCTGTCAGGATAGATGGCAGTATGCTGTGCGTTGGACAGAGCCTGTCAGGATAGATGGCAGTATGTTGTGTGTTGGGCAGAGCCTGTCAGGATAGATGGCAGTATGTTGTGTGTTGGACAGAGCCTGTCAGGATAGATGGCAGTATGTTGTGTGTTGGACAGAGCCTGTCAGGATAGATGGCAGTATGTTGTGTGTTGGACAGAGCCTGTCAGGATAGATGGCAGTATGTTGTGTGTTGGACAGAGCCTGTCAGGATAGATGGCAGTATGTTGTGTGTTGGGCAGATCCTGTCAGGATAGATGGCAGTATGTTGTGTGTTGGACAGAGCCTGTCAGGATAGATGGCAGTATGTTGTGTGTTGGACAGAGCCTGTCAGGATAGATGGCAGTATGTTGTGTGTTGGACAGAGCCTGTCAGGATAGATGGCAGTATGTTGTGTGTTGGGCAGATCCTGTCAGGATAGATGGCAGTATGTTGTGTGTTGGGCAGATCCTGTCAGGATAGATGGCAGTATGTTGTGTTGGACAGAGCCTGTCAGGATAGATGGCAGTATGTTGTGTGTTGGACAGAGCCTGTCAGGATAGATGGCAGTATGTTGTGTGTTGGACAGAGCCTGTCAGGATAGATGGCAGTATGTTGTGTGTTGGACAGAGCCTGTCAGGATAGATGGCAGTATGTTGTGTGTTGGACAGAGCCTGTCAGGATAGATGGCAGTATGTTGTGTGTTGGGCAGATCCTGTCAGGATAGATGGCAGTATGTTGTGTGTTGGGCAGATCCTGTCAGGATAGATGGCAGTATGCTGTGCGTTGGACAGAGCCTGTCAGGATAGATGGCAGTATGTTGTGTGTTGGACAGAGCCTGTCAGGATAGATGGCAGTATGTTGTGTGTTGGACAGAGCCTGTCAGGATAGATGGCAGTATGTTGTGTGTTGGACAGAGCCTGTCAGGATAGATGGCAGTATGTTGTGTGTTGGACAGAGCCTGTTAGATGGCAGTATGTTGACCCTGAGAAATAGGACTGAGCCCTGAGAAGTAGGACTGACCTCTGAGCCCTGAGAAGTAGGACTGACCTCTGAGCCCTGAGAAGTAGGACCCATTTTTTTTTATTACCTCTGTTTAACAAGGTCAGTTAAGAACAAATTCTTATTTTCAATGACGGCCTACCGGGGAACAGTGGGTTAACTGCCTTGTTCAGGGGGCAGAACGACAGATTTGTACCTTGTCAGCTCAGGGATTTGAACTTGTAACCTTTCGGTGACTAGCTCAACGCGCTAACCACGAGGCTACCCTGCCGCCCCCTACAGAGAAAGGTCCACGTATATTTTTGCTATGATATCCATCATATTCCTAACTGCAACTCTATTTTTCTAACGTGTGGGTAGGCTCATGTAAAGCCTGTTTTCAGATGACACACGATGAAGCCTTTTGTTTTTAGTAATAAAATGGTATAATTCAGTTCATGTTCCCTCGTTGCTAAGATACACCCTCACTGTTCTGTCAGCCTGCCTGATGGGTAGCCTGGAATCCAGGATGTGTTAACATTCCACTCCTTGCCACTGTTTGGCATGACAAGGATTGGCAAGGAGTGGAATGTTAGCACAAAGATTACTGGATTTCAGGCTACGTGTCGGTCAGACTGTTGGAAACCGTTCAAAACCACAAATATTGTCAGAATGAACGTGAAACACTTTTAAATTATGTTTTGAACAAGTCCCTGAAATTAACGCCTCGATTGAATTGAACCTGAATTCATTTTTTCCATCTGAAAATGGAACTAGCAGATCTATCCAGATGTCTTTCTTACTTTATTTTGGCACAATGCATTTTTAGTTATGACCCTCACTGACGTTCTGTTGTCGTGGCCCCCAGTCTGTTCTGGTTATGACCCTCACTGACGTTCAGTTGTCGTGGCCCCCAGTCTGTTCTGGTTATGACCCTCACTGACGTTCAGTTGTCGTGGCCCCCAGTCTGTTCTGGTTATGACCCTCACTGACGTTCAGTTGTCGTGGCCCCCAGTCTGTTCTGGTTATGACCCTCACTGACGTTCAGTTGTCGTGGCCCCCAGTCTGTTCTGGGGCTCGTCAGTCAGTCATTTTGATCTTTCTGTTTGGTCCACTGTGTGCTTGGTTCCCTCAGCAGCCTGTAATGTGGGGAGGGAATGAAAACTGCAAAGCAGCAGAACAATGGATGTTAAAAAGCACTTTGTCATGACAGACTTCAACTCAAACCATTTTCTCCAAGCTGTTGCAAAAACTATTTTGTATTGTACAATTCTTTTTTGGGGAAAAAAATTGAAATAAATTTAATCCACAGAAAAAAAGATTGTCTTGTTCTGTCGTCCTTTGACTCTGAAATTCACTTCCTGCAACTCACATGTCGGCCTTCAGAACTCTCTCAAACGCTCATCTCCGCTGTCAGTCGATGTATTTCCTGTCTGCTAGCTGGCCCGGCTTCACGCGTCTCTGGATAGTAAGAACTACATCTGTGGTAATTAACACTGCTTCCCACGCATGACGTTCATGGAGCAGAAGGAACCTGTGTTTCTGTGTGCGAGGTAGCTACTGATATCCTGTCACCCACCCTTCTAACCAGGCTCTTCCTCGTGTGTTTCCTGTTCAATCAGCTGCACCACAACCTCGTTGTGCTCCATCATTGTCATTGATCAATCACTTACCTTCCTACTGGATCATAGTCGTTGCTGACTCCCAACATATTGACTCCTGCTCCAGACTTATCAGACGTGGAGGTTTGAACGGTTTACCTTATTGACGAGTAACACCAGCCCAGTCCTCCACCTGGAAACTGTTGGGGAAGTATAACGTGATGTGCCACTGGTCTTCAATGATATCAAATGCTGAGCAAACCTATCCATATCTATTATTGTAATCTTAATGAGTGTGAACTAACCTTTCTTACCGAGTTGAGTTTATTTATCCAGGTACAATGTACAACAGGTGGTTAAGATGTGCTGTACCAGATGTAGCTAACAGCTCTTTTTCAACTGCCGGCACACAGCTTTATCATTTAATGTGCGCTGCAGTATTGTAGTGTGTAGCCTCATAGGGAATTGATTTGGGTTTTAGTGTATTAACTAACAACGTAGGGCTCCAACTCTGGTCCTGGAGAATTACTGACGATGCATCCTTTCATCCATTAGAATAGTGATGACAGAAATACAGAGTACTCATGGTTATTCATGGCCCCTCTCCTCACCCCTCTCCTCACCCCTCTCCTCACCCCTCTCCTCACCCCTCTCCTCACCCCTCTCCTCACCCCTCTCCTCACCCCTCTCCTCACCCCTCTCCTCACCCCTCTCCTCACCCCTCTCCTCACCCTTCCTCACCCCTCTCCTCACCCCTGTACTTGGCATGAGGATTCACACCCTTCTGCTGTTGCTCTCTCTCTGCCACCATCACCCCATGTCACAAGGATCTGGACAATTCCTGAAAGCTGAAAATGTCCCAGTTCTTCCATGGCCTGCATACTCAGACACATCACAAATTGAGCATGTTTGGGATGCTCTGGATTGACAGCATGTTCCAGTTCCCGCCAATATCCAGCAACTTCTCACAGCCATTGAAGAGGAGTGGAACAACATTCCACAGGCCACAATCAACAGCCTGATTAACTCTATGTGAAGGAGATGTGTTGTGCTGCATTAGGAAAATGGTCACACCAGATACTGACTGGTTCTGATCCACACCCTACCTCTTTATTAAGGTATCTGTGAACAACATATGCAGATCTGTATTCCCAGTCATGTGACATATATAATGCATTTATTTCAATTGACTGATTTCCTTATGAACTGTAACTCAGTAAAGTCTTTGAAATTGTTGGGTGTTGCGTTTGATATTTTTGTTCAGTGTAGTTCTGGGAACAGAATTGTATGGAGGACGGGTTAGGGGAGGGTTTGGCCGGGGGGGTTTTGCTCATCTCGCTCTAGTGACTCCTTGTGGCGGGTCGGGGGCCTGCAGGCTGACCTCGGTCGTCAGGTGAACGATGTTTCCTCTGACACATTGGTGCAGCTGGCTTCCGGGTTAAGGGGGTGGGTGTTAAAGAAG
Organism: Oncorhynchus clarkii lewisi; assembly: GCF_045791955.1. Lineage (NCBI taxonomy): Eukaryota > Metazoa > Chordata > Actinopteri > Salmoniformes > Salmonidae > Oncorhynchus > Oncorhynchus clarkii. The sequence continues at coordinate 48,270,896 of NC_092174.1, forward strand.
TGCGGTTTGGTGTTTTGGAGGACGCATGACTCGACCTTCGCCTCCAGAGCCCGTTGGGGAGTTGCAGTGATGAGACCAGATCGAAATCGGACAAAATATACATATTTTTAATAAATTGATGCCAAAATCTCGCTTCCCCTTCTCCCACTGCCGGCCACTGGAATTCTTCTCTACATCTAGGGAATAGGGTGCTATAGGACTACATCTAGGGAATAGGGTGCTATAGGACTACAGAGGGAATAGGGTGCTATAGGACTACATCTAAGGAATAGGGTGCTATAGGACTACAGAGGGAATGGGGTGCTATAGGACTACATCTACGGAATAGGGTGCTATAGGACTACATCTAGGGAATAGGGTGCTATAGGACTACATCTAGGGAATAGGGTGCTATAGGACTACATCTAGGGAATAGGGTGCTATAGGACTACATCTAGGGAATAGGGTGCTATAGGACTACATCTAGGGAATAGGGTGCTATAGGACTACATCTAGGGAATAGGGTGCTATAGGACTACATCTAGGGAATAGGGTGCTATAGGACTACATCTAGGGAATAGGGTGTTATAGGACTACATCTAGGGAATAGGGTGCTATAGGACTACATCTAGGGAATAGGGTGTTATAGGCCTACAGAGGGAATAGGGTGCCATCTTAGATGCTCCCTGTGTGTATCCACTGAGCTACGATGGAATCCTGCGTCTGTGATGCTTCCCATGTTGTCCTCACTCAGTGATCAGTAAATATGTCTGTAGGTTCGGTTGCTCCGTCTGGCTGTTCAGTACTTCATGGTGGTTGACTGTTAGGCTCTGGCGCCCTCTGGCGTTCACAATGTGATCCTGCACCAACCATGTGTTTTCAACCAGTTTAACTTTCTCCTAACAGTTACGTTTTACATGTTAGTAGCAAAAAATTATTATAATGCATTATTATACCTTATTACACGTTGATACCTTTTAACAACTAATCTTTGTCTAGATTACGAGATCAAGTCTTAGTCAACCCATGTGAAATGCAAAACATTTTATTTTGGTAAAGAAATTAAATCAGTTCTGAATAGTCCATGTAGATTTATTGTGTAAAGCTTTTCTGTGACGGTGTCCTACCAGTGGTGTCCTACCACAGATGTCATACCAGTGGTGTCATACCAGTGGTGTCCTACCAGTGGTGTCCTACCACAGATGTCATACCAGTGGTGTCCTACCACAGATGTCATACCAGTGGTGTCCTACCACAGATGTCATACCAGTGGTGTCCTACCACAGATGTCATACCAGTGGTGTCCTACCACAGATGTCATACCAGTGGTGTCCTACCACAGATGTCATACCAGTGGTGTCCTACCACAGATGTCATACCAGTGTCGTCCTGCCAGTGTCGTCCTACCAGTGTCGTCCTGCCAGTGTCGTCCTACCAGGGGTGTCATACCAGTGGTGTCCTACCACAGATGTCATACCAGTGTCGTCCTGCCAGTGTCGTCCTACCAGTGTCGTCCTGCCAGTGTCGTCCTACCAGTGTCGTCCTGCCAGTGTCGTCCTACCAGGGGTGTCATACCAGTGGTGTCCTACCACAGATGTCATACCAGTGTCGTCCTGCCAGTGTCGTCCTACCAGGGGTGTCATACCAGTGGTGTCCTACCACAGATGTCATACCAGTGTCGTCCTGCCAGTGTCGTCATACTAGTGGTGTCCTACTTGCATAAAAGTAAAGTAAAGTAAGCGTGAAAGTGAAAGTCACCCAGTAAAATACTACATGAATACAAATCTAAAAGTATTTTGGTTTTAAATATACTAACAAACATATTTTAGGAATTACATTTATAAGTATCAAAAGTAAAAGTATAAATAATTAAAAATTCATTTTATTAAGCAAACCAGTTTCCTTGTTTTTTTTATATTTTAAGATAGCCAGGGGCACACTCCAACACTCAGACATCATTACAGATAGCCAGGGGCACACTCCAACACTCAGACATCATTACAGATAGCCAGGGGCACACTCCAACACTCAGACATCATTACAGATAGCCAGGGGAACACTCCAACACTCAGACATCATTACAGATAGTCAGGGGCACACTCAGACATCATTACAGATAGTCAGGGGCACACTCTAACACGCAGACATCATTACAGATAGCCAGGGGAACACTCCAACACTCAGACATCATTACAGATAGTCAGGGGCACACTCCAACACTCAGACATCATTACAGATAGTCAGGGGCACACACCAACACTCAGACATCATTACAGATAGCCAGGGGCACACTCAGACATCATTACAGATAGTCAGGGGCACTCTCAGACATCATTACAGATAGTCAGGGGCACACTCCAACACTCAGACATCATTACAGATAGTCAGGGGCACACACCAACACTCAGACATCATTACAGATAGCCAGGGGCACACTCAGACATCATTACAGATAGTCAGGGGCACACTCCAACACTCAGACATCATTACAGATAGCCAGGGGCACACTCAGACATCATTACAGATAGTCAGGGGCACACTCCAACATCATTTACAGATAGTCAGGGGAACACTCCAACACTCAGACATCATTACAGATAGTCAGGGGCACACTCCAACACTCAGACATCATTACAGATAGTCAGGGGCACACACCAACACTCAGACATCATTACAGATAGCCAGGGGCACACTCAGACATCATTACAGATAGTCAGGGGCACACCAACACTCAGACATCATTTACAGATAGTCAGGGGAACACTCAGACATCATTACAGATAGCCAGGGGCACACCAACACTCAGACATCATTACAGATAGTCAGGGGCACACTCCAACACTCAGACATCATTTACAGATAGTCAGGGGAACACTCAGACATCATTACAGATAGTCAGGGGCACACTCCAACACTCAGACATCATTTACAGATAGTCAGGGGAACACTCCAACACTCAGACATCATTACAGATAGCCAGGGGCACACTCCAACACTCAGACATCATTACAGATAGCCAGGGGCACACTCCAACACTCAGACATCATTACAGATAGTCAGGGGCACACTCAGACATCATTACAGATAGTCAGGGGCACACTCCAACACTCAGACATCATTACAGATAGCCAGGGGAACACTCCAACACTCAGACATCATTACAGATAGTCAGGGGCACACTCAGACATCATTACAGATAGTCAGGGGCACACTCCAACACTCAGACATCATTTACAGATAGTCAGGGGAACACTCCAACACTCAGACATCATTACAGATAGTCAGGGGCACACTCCAACACTCAGACATCATTACAGATAGTCAGGGGCACACACCAACACTCAGACATCATTACAGATAGTCAGGGACACACTCCAACACTCAGACATCATTACAGATAGCCAGGGGCACACTCAGAGATCATTACAGATAGTCAGGGGCACACCAACACTCAGACATCATTTACAGATAGTCAGGGGAACACTCAGACATCATTACAGATAGCCAGGGGCACACCAACACTCAGACATCATTTACAGATAGTCAGGGGAACACTCAGACATCATTACAGATAGTCAGGGGCACACTCCAACACTCAGACATCATTTACAGATAGTCAGGGGAACACTCAGACATCATTACAGATAGTCAGGGGCACACTCCAACACTCAGACATCATTTACAGATAGTCAGGGGAACACTCCAACACTCAGACATCATTACAGATAGTCAGGGGCACACTCCAACACTCAGACATCATTACAGATAGCCATGGGCACTCCAACACTCAGATATCATTACAGATAGTCAGGGGCACACTCCAACACTCAGACATCATTACAGATAGTCAGGGGAACACTCCAACACTCAGACATCATTACAGATAGTCAGGGGCACACCAACACTCAGACATCATTACAGATAGTCAGGGGCACACCAACACTCAGACATCATTACAGATAGTCAGGGGCACACCAACACTCAGACATCATTTACAGATAGTCAGGGGCACACCAACACTCAGACATCATTACAGATAGTCAGGGGCACACCAACACTCAGACATCATTACAGATAGTCAGGGGCACACACCAACACTCAGACATCATTACAGATAGTCAGGGGCACACCAACACTCAGACATCATTACAGATAGTCAGGGGCACACCAACACTCAGACATCATTACAGATAGTCAGGGACACACTCAGACATCATTACAGATAGTCAGGGACACACTCAGACATCATTACAGATAGTCAGGTGCACACTCCAACACTCAGACATCATTACAGATAGTCAGGGACACACTCCAACACTCAGACATCATTACAGATAGCCAGGGGCACACTCAGACATCATTACAGATAGTCAGGGGCAATCTCAGACATCATTACAGATAGTCAGGGGCACACTCCAACACTCAGACATCATTACAGATAGTCAGGGGCACACCAACACTCAGACATCATTTACAGATAGTCAGGGGAACACTCAGACATCATTACAGATAGCCAGGGGCACACCAACACTCAGACATCATTACAGATAGTCAGGGGCACACCAACACTCAGACATCATTACAGATAGTCAGGGGCACACCAACACTCAGACATCATTACAGATAGTCAGGGGCACACTCCAACACTCAGACATCATTACAGATAGTCAGGGGCACACCAACACTCAGACATCATTTACAGATAGTCAGGGGCACACCAACACTCAGACATCATTACAGATAGTCAGGGGCACACACCAACACTCAGACATCATTACAGATAATCAGGGGCACACCAACACTCAGACATCATTACAGATAGTCAGGGGCACACACCAACACTCAGACATCATTACAGATAGTCAGGGACACACTCAGACATCATTACAGATAGTCAGGGACACACTCAGACATCATTACAGATAGTCAGGGGCACACCAACACTCAGACATCATTACAGATAGTCAGGGACACACTCCAACACTCAGACATCATTACAGATAGCCAAGGGCACACTCAGACATCATTACAGATAGTCAGGGGCACTCTCAGACATCATTACAGATAGTCAGGGGCACACTCCAACACTCAGACATCATTACAGATAGCCAGGGGCACACCAACACTCAGACATCATTACAGATAGTCAGGGGCACACCAACACTCAGACATCATTTACAGATAGTCAAGGGAACACTCAGACATCATTACAGATAGTCAGGGGCACACTCCAACACTCAGACATCATTACAGATAGTCAGGGACACACTCAGACATCATTACAGATAGTCAGGGGCACACCAACACTCAGACATCATTACAGATAGTCAGGGACACACTCCAACACTCAGACATCATTACAGATAGCCAGGGGCACACTCAGACATCATTACAGATAGTCAGGGGCACTCTCAGACATCATTACAGATAGTCAGGGGCACACTCCAACACTCAGACATCATTACAGATAGTCAGGGGCACACACCAACACTCAGACATCATTACAGATAGCCAGGGGCACACTCAGACATCATTACAGATAGTCAGGGGCACACTCCAACACTCAGACATCATTTACAGATAGTCAGGGGAACACTCCAACACTCAGACATCATTACAGATAGTCAGGGGAACACTCCAACACTCAGACATCATTACAGATAGCCAGGGGCACACTCAGACATCATTACAGATAGTCAGGGGCACACTCCAACACTCAGACATCATTTACAGATAGTCAGGGGAACACTCCAACACTCAGACATCATTACAGATAGTCAGGGGCACACTCCAACACTCAGACATCATTACAGATAGTCAGGGGCACACACCAACACTCAGACATCCTTACAGATAGTCAGGGACACACTCCAACACTCAGACATCATTACAGATAGCCAGGGGCACACTCAGACATCATTACAGATAGTAAGGGGCACACCAACACTCAGACATCATTTACAGATAGTCAGGGGAACACTCAGACATCATTACAGATAGCCAGGGGCACACCAACACTCAGACATCATTACAGATAGTCAGGGGCACACTCCAACACTCAGACATCATTTACAGATAGTCAGGGGAACACTCAGACATCATTACAGATAGTCAGGGGCACACTCCAACACTCAGACATCATTTACAGATAGTCAGGGGAACACTCCAACACTCAGACATCATTACAGATAGCCAGGGGCACACTCCAACACTCAGACATCATTACAGATAGCCAGGGGCACACTCCAACACTCAGACATCATTACAGATAGCCAGGGGCACACTCCAACACTCAGACATCATTACAGATAGTCAGGGGCACACTCAGACATCATTACAGATAGTCAGGGGCACACTCCAACACTCAGACATCATTACAGATAGCCAGGGGAACACTCCAACACTCAGACATCATTACAGATAGTCAGGGGCACACTCAGACATCATTACAGATAGTCAGGGGCACACTCCAACACTCAGACATCATTACAGATAGTCAGGGGCACACACCAACACTCAGACATCATTACAGATAGCCAGGGGCACACTCAGACATCATTACAGATAGTCAGGGGCACACTCCAACACTCAGACATCATTTACAGATAGTCAGGGGAACACTCCAACACTCAGACATCATTACAGATAGTCAGGGGCACACTCCAACACTCAGACATCATTACAGATAGTCAGGGGCACACACCAACACTCAGACATCATTACAGATAGTCAGGGACACACTCCAACACTCAGACATCATTACAGATAGCCAGGGGCACACTCAGACATCATTACAGATAGTCAGGGGCACACCAACACTCAGACATCATTTACAGATAGTCAGGGGAACACTCAGACATCATTACAGATAGCCAGGGGCACACCAACACTCAGACATCATTTACAGATAGTCAGGGGAACACTCAGACATCATTACAGATAGTCAGGGGCACACTCCAACACTCAGACATCATTTACAGATAGTCAGGGGAACACTCAGACATCATTACAGATAGTCAGGGGCACACTCCAACACTCAGACATCATTTACAGATAGTCAGGGGAACACTCCAACACTCAGACATCATTACAGATAGTCAGGGGCACACTCCAACACTCAGACATCATTACAGATAGCCATGGGCACTCCAACACTCAGACATCATTACAGATAGTCAGGGGCACACTCCAACACTCAGACATCATTACAGATAGTCAGGGGAACACTCCAACACTCAGACATCATTACAGATAGTCAGGGGCACACCAACACTCAGACATCATTACAGATAGTCAGGGGCACACCAACACTCAGACATCATTACAGATAGTCAGGGGCACACCAACACTCAGACATCATTTACAGATAGTCAGGGGCACACCAACACTCAGACATCATTACAGATAGTCAGGGGCACACCAACACTCAGACATCATTACAGATAGTCAGGGGCACACCAACACTCAGACATCATTACAGATAGTCAGGGGCACACTCCAACACTCAGACATCATTACAGATAGTCAGGGGCACACACCAACACTCAGACATCATTACAGATAGCCAGGGGCACACACCAACACTCAGACATCATTACAGATAGCCAGGGGCACACTCAGACATCATTACAGATAGTCAGGGGCACACTCCAACACTCAGACATCATTTACAGATAGTCAGGGGAACACTCCAACACTCAGACATCATTACAGATAGTCAGGGGAACACTCCAACACTCAGACATCATTACAGATAGCCAGGGGCACACTCAGACATCATTACAGATAGTCAGGGGCACACTCCAACACTCAGACATCATTTACAGATAGTCAGGGGAACACTCCAACACTCAGACATCATTACAGATAGTCAGGGGCACACTCCAACACTCAGACATCATTACAGATAGTCAGGGGCACACACCAACACTCAGACATCATTACAGATAGTCAGGGACACACTCCAACACTCAGACATCATTACAGATAGCCAGGGGCACACTCAGACATCATTACAGATAGTCAGGGGCACACCAACACTCAGACATCATTTACAGATAGTCAGGGGAACACTCAGACATCATTACAGATAGCCAGGGGCACACCAACACTCAGACATCATTACAGATAGTCAGGGGCACACTCCAACACTCAGACATCATTTACAGATAGTCAGGGGAACACTCAGACATCATTACAGATAGTCAGGGGCACACTCCAACACTCAGACATCATTACAGATAGCCAGGGGCACACTCCAACACTCAGACATCATTACAGATAGCCAGGGGCACACTCCAACACTCAGACATCATTACAGATAGTCAGGGGCACACTCAGACATCATTACAGATAGTCAGGGGCACACTCCAACACTCAGACATCATTACAGATAGCCAGGGGAACACTCCAACACTCAGACATCATTACAGATAGTCAGGGGCACACTCAGACATCATTACAGATAGTCAGGGGCACACTCCAACACTCAGACATCATTACAGATAGTCAGGGGCACACACCAACACTCAGACATCATTACAGATAGCCAGGGGCACACTCAGACATCATTACAGATAGTCAGGGGCACACTCCAACACTCAGACATCATTTACAGATAGTCAGGGGAACACTCCAACACTCAGACATCATTACAGATAGTCAGGGGCACACTCCAACACTCAGACATCATTACAGATAGTCAGGGGCACACACCAACACTCAGACATCATTACAGATAGTCAGGGACACACTCCAACACTCAGACATCATTACAGATAGCCAGGGGCACACTCAGACATCATTACAGATAGTCAGGGGCACACCAACACTCAGACATCATTTACAGATAGTCAGGGGAACACTCAGACATCATTACAGATAGCCAGGGGCACACCAACACTCAGACATCATTTACAGATAGTCAGGGGAACACTCAGACATCATTACAGATAGTCAGGGGCACACTCCAACACTCAGACATCATTTACAGATAGTCAGGGGAACACTCAGACATCATTACAGATAGTCAGGGGCACACTCCAACACTCAGACATCATTTACAGATAGTCAGGGGAACACTCCAACACTCAGACATCATTACAGATAGTCAGGGGCACACTCCAACACTCAGACATCATTACAGATAGCCATGGGCACTCCAACACTCAGACATCATTACAGATAGTCAGGGGCACACTCCAACACTCAGACATCATTACAGATAGTCAGGGGAACACTCCAACACTCAGACATCATTACAGATAGTCAGGGGCACACCAACACTCAGACATCATTACAGATAGTCAGGGGCACACCAACACTCAGACATCATTACAGATAGTCAGGGGCACACCAACACTCAGACATCATTTACAGATAGTCAGGGGCACACCAACACTCAGACATCATTACAGATAGTCAGGGGCACACCAACACTCAGACATCATTACAGATAGTCAGGGGCACACACCAACACTCAGACATCATTACAGATAGTCAGGGGCACACCAACACTCAGACATCATTACAGATAGTCAGGGGCACACACCAACACTCAGACATCATTACAGATAGTCAGGGACACACTCAGACATCATTACAGATAGTCAGGGACACACTCAGACATCATTACAGATAGTCAGGGGCACACCAACACTCAGACATCATTACAGATAGTCAGGGACACACTCCAACACTCAGACATCATTACAGATAGCCAGGGGCACACTCAGACATCATTACAGATAGTCAGGGGCACTCTCAGACATCATTACAGATAGTCAGGGGCACACTCCAACACTCAGACATCATTACAGATAGTCAGGGGCACACCAACACTCAGACATCATTTACAGATAGTCAGGGGAACACTCAGACATCATTACAGATAGCCAGGGGCACACCAACACTCAGACATCATTACAGATAGTCAGGGGCACACCAACACTCAGACATCATTACAGATAGTCAGGGGCACACCAACACTCAGACATCATTACAGATAGTCAGGGGCACACTCCAACACTCAGACATCATTACAGATAGTCAGGGGCACACCAACACTCAGACATCATTTACAGATAGTCAGGGGCACACCAACACTCAGACATCATTACAGATAGTCAGGGGCACACACCAACACTCAGACATCATTACAGATAATCAGGGGCACACCAACACTCAGACATCATTACAGATAGTCAGGGACACACTCCAACACTCAGACATCATTACAGATAGCCAGGGGCACACTCAGACATCATTACAGATAGTCAGGGGCACTCTCAGACATCATTACAGATAGTCAGGGGCACACCAACACTCAGACATCATTACAGATAGTCAGGGGCACACTCCAACACTCAGACATCATTACAGATAGCCAGGGGCACACCAACACTCAGACATCATTACAGATAGTCAGGGGCACACCAACACTCAGACATCATTTACAGATAGTCAGGGGAACACTCAGACATCATTACAGATAGTCAGGGGCACACTCCAACACTCAGACATCATTACAGATAGTCAGGGACACACTCAGACATCATTACAGATAGTCAGGGGCACACCAACACTCAGACATCATTACAGATAGTCAGGGACACACTCCAACACTCAGACATCATTACAGATAGCCAGGGGCACACTCAGACATCATTACAGATAGTCAGGGGCACTCTCAGACATCATTACAGATAGTCAGGGGCACACTCCAACACTCAGACATCATTACAGATAGTCAGGGGCACACACCAACACTCAGACATCATTACAGATAGCCAGGGGCACACTCAGACATCATTACAGATAGTCAGGGGCACACTCCAACACTCAGACATCATTTACAGATAGTCAGGGGAACACTCCAACACTCAGACATCATTACAGATAGTCAGGGGAACACTCCAACACTCAGACATCATTACAGACAGCCAGGGGCACACTCAGACATCATTACAGATAGTCAGGGGCACACTCCAACACTCAGACATCATTTACAGATAGTCAGGGGAACACTCCAACACTCAGACATCATTACAGATAGTCAGGGGCACACTCCAACACTCAGACATCATTACAGATAGTCAGGGGCACACACCAACACTCAGACATCCTTACAGATAGTCAGGGACACACTCCAACACTCAGACATCATTACAGATAGCCAGGGGCACACTCAGACATCATTACAGATAGTCAGGGGCACACCAACACTCAGACATCATTTACAGATAGTCAGGGGAACACTCAGACATCATTACAGATAGCCAGGGGCACACCAACACTCAGACATCATTACAGATAGTCAGGGGCACACTCCAACACTCAGACATCATTTACAGATAGTCAGGGGAACACTCAGACATCATTACAGATAGTCAGGGGCACACTCCAACACTCAGACATCATTTACAGATAGTCAGGGGAACACTCCAACACTCAGACATCATTACAGATAGCCAGGGGCACACTCCAACACTCAGACATCATTACAGATAGCCAGGGGCACACTCCAACACTCAGACATCATTACAGATAGCCAGGGGCACACTCCAACACTCAGACATCATTACAGATAGTCAGGGGCACACTCAGACATCATTACAGATAGTCAGGGGCACACTCCAACACTCAGACATCATTACAGATAGCCAGGGGAACACTCCAACACTCAGACATCATTACAGATAGTCAGGGGCACACTCAGACATCATTACAGATAGTCAGGGGCACACTCCAACACTCAGACATCATTACAGATAGTCAGGGGCACACACCAACACTCAGACATCATTACAGATAGCCAGGGGCACACTCAGACATCATTACAGATAGTCAGGGGCACACTCCAACACTCAGACATCATTACAGATAGTCAGGGGCACACTCCAACACTCAGACATCATTACAGATAGTCAGGGGCACACACCAACACTCAGACATCATTACAGATAGTCAGGGACACACTCCAACACTCAGACATCATTACAGATAGCCAGGGGCACACTCAGACATCATTACAGATAGTCAGGGGCACACTCCAACACTCAGACATCATTACAGATAGTCAGGGGCACACTCCAACACTCAGACATCATTACAGATAGTCAGGGGCACACACCAACACTCAGACATCATTACAGATAGTCAGGGACACACTCCAACACTCAGACATCATTACAGATAGCCAGGGGCACACTCAGACATCATTACAGATAGTCAGGGGCACACCAACACTCAGACATCATTTACAGATAGTCAGGGGAACACTCAGACATCATTACAGATAGCCAGGGGCACACCAACACTCAGACATCATTTACAGATAGTCAGGGGAACACTCAGACATCATTACAGATAGTCAGGGGCACACTCCAACACTCAGACATCATTTACAGATAGTCAGGGGAACACTCAGACATCATTACAGATAGTCAGGGGCACACTCCAACACTCAGACATCATTTACAGATAGTCAGGGGAACACTCCAACACTCAGGCATCATTTACAGATAGTCAGGGGCACACTCCAACACTCAGACATCATTACAGATAGCCATGGGCACTCCAACACTCAGACATCATTACAGATAGTCAGGGGCACACTCCAACACTCAGACATCATTACAGATAGTCAGGGGAACACTCCAACACTCAGACATCATTACAGATAGTCAGGGGCACACCAACACTCAGACATCATTACAGATAGCCAGGGGCACACTCAGACATCATTACAGATAGTCAGGGGCACACTCCAACACTCAGACATCATTACAGATAGTCAGGGGCACACTCCAACACTCAGACATCATTACAGATAGTCAGGGGCACACACCAACACTCAGACATCATTACAGATAGTCAGGGACACACTCCAACACTCAGACATCATTACAGATAGCCAGGGGCACACTCAGACATCATTACAGATAGTCAGGGGCACACCAACACTCAGACATCATTTACAGATAGTCAGGGGAACACTCAGACATCATTACAGATAGCCAGGGGCACACCAACACTCAGACATCATTTACAGATAGTCAGGGGAACACTCAGACATCATTACAGATAGTCAGGGGCACACTCCAACACTCAGACATCATTTACAGATAGTCAGGGGAACACTCAGACATCATTACAGATAGTCAGGGGCACACTCCAACACTCAGACATCATTTACAGATAGTCAGGGGAACACTCCAACACTCAGGCATCATTTACAGATAGTCAGGGGCACACTCCAACACTCAGACATCATTACAGATAGCCATGGGCACTCCAACACTCAGACATCATTACAGATAGTCAGGGGCACACTCCAACACTCAGACATCATTACAGATAGTCAGGGGAACACTCCAACACTCAGACATCATTACAGATAGTCAGGGGCACACCAACACTCAGACATCATTACAGATAGTCAGGGGCACACCAACACTCAGACATCATTACAGATAGTCAGGGGCACACCAACACTCAGACATCATTTACAGATAGTCAGGGGCACACCAACACTCAGACATCACTACAGATAGTCAGGGGCACACCAACACTCAGACATCATTACAGATAGTCAGGGGCACACACCAACACTCAGACATCATTACAGATAGTCAGGGGCACACCAACACTCAGACATCATTACAGATAGTCAGGGGCACACACCAACACTCAGACATCATTACAGATAGTCAGGGACACACTCAGACATCATTACAGATAGTCAGGGACACACTCAGACATCATTACAGATAGTCAGGGGCACACCAACACTCAGACATCATTACAGATAGTCAGGGACACACTCCAACACTCAGACATCATTACAGATAGCCAGGGGCACACTCAGACATCATTACAGATAGTCAGGGGCACTCTCAGACATCATTACAGATAGTCAGGGGCACACCAACACTCAGACATCATTTACAGATAGTCAGGGGAACACTCAGACATCATTACAGATAGCCAGGGGCACACCAACACTCAGACATCATTACAGATAGTCAGGGGCACACCAACACTCAGACATCATTACAGATAGTCAGGGGCACACCAACACTCAGACATCATTACAGATAGTCAGGGGCACACTCCAACACTCAGACATCATTACAGATAGTCAGGGGCACACCAACACTCAGACATCATTTACAGATAGTCAGGGGCACACCAACACTCAGACATCATTACAGATAGTCAGGGGCACACACCAACACTCAGACATCATTACAGATAATCAGGGGCACACCAACACTCAGACATCATTACAGATAGTCAGGGGCACACACCAACACTCAGACATCATTACAGATAGTCAGGGACACACTCAGACATCATTACAGATAGTCAGGGACACACTCAGACATCATTACAGATAGTCAGGGGCACACCAACACTCAGACATCATTACAGATAGTCAGGGACACACTCCAACACTCAGACATCATTACAGATAGCCAGGGGCACACTCAGACATCATTACAGATAGTCAGGGGCACTCTCAGACATCATTACAGATAGTCAGGGGCACACTCCAACACTCAAACATCATTACAGATAGCCAGGGGCACACCAACACTCAGACATCATTACAGATAGTCAGGGGCACACCAACACTCAGACATCATTTACAGATAGTCAGGGGAACACTCAGACATCATTACAGATAGTCAGGGGCACACTCCAACACTCAGACATCATTACAGATAGTCAGGGACACACTCAGACATCATTACAGATAGTCAGGGGCACACCAACACTCAGACATCATTACAGATAGTCAGGGACACACTCCAACACTCAGACATCATTACAGATAGCCAGGGGCACACTCAGACATCATTACAGATAGTCAGGGGCACTCTCAGACATCATTACAGATAGTCAGGGGCACACTCCAACACTCAGACATCATTACAGATAGTCAGGGGCACACACCAACACTCAGACATCATTACAGATAGCCAGGGGCACACTCAGACATCATTACAGATAGTCAGGGGCACACTCCAACACTCAGACATCATTTACAGATAGTCAGGGGAACACTCCAACACTCAGACATCATTACAGATAGTCAGGGGAACACTCCAACACTCAGACATCATTACAGATAGCCAGGGGCACACTCAGACATCATTACAGATAGTCAGGGGCACACTCCAACACTCAGACATCATTTACAGATAGTCAGGGGAACACTCCAACACTCAGACATCATTACAGATAGTCAGGGGCACACTCCAACACTCAGACATCATTACAGATAGTCAGGGGCACACACCAACACTCAGACATCCTTACAGATAGTCAGGGACACACTCCAACACTCAGACATCATTACAGATAGCCAGGGGCACACTCCAACACTCAGACATCATTACAGATAGTCAGGGACACACTCAGACATCATTACAGATAGTCAGGGGCACACCAACACTCAGACATCATTACAGATAGTCAGGGACACACTCCAACACTCAGACATCATTACAGATAGCCAGGGGCACACTCAGACATCATTACAGATAGTCAGGGGCACTCTCAGACATCATTACAGATAGTCAGGGGCACACTCCAACACTCAGACATCATTACAGATAGTCAGGGGCACACACCAACACTCAGACATCATTACAGATAGCCAGGGGCACACTCAGACATCATTACAGATAGTCAGGGGCACACTCCAACACTCAGACATCATTTACAGATAGTCAGGGGAACACTCCAACACTCAGACATCATTACAGATAGTCAGGGGAACACTCCAACACTCAGACATCATTACAGATAGCCAGGGGCACACTCAGACATCATTACAGATAGTCAGGGGCACACTCCAACACTCAGACATCATTTACAGATAGTCAGGGGAACACTCCAACACTCAGACATCATTACAGATAGTCAGGGGCACACTCCAACACTCAGACATCATTACAGATAGTCAGGGGCACACACCAACACTCAGACATCCTTACAGATAGTCAGGGACACACTCCAACACTCAGACATCATTACAGATAGCCAGGGGCACACTCAGACATCATTACAGATAGTCAGGGGCACACCAACACTCAGACATCATTTACAGATAGTCAGGGGAACACTCAGACATCATTACATATAGCCAGGGGCACACCAACACTCAGACATCATTACAGATAGTCAGGGGCACACTCCAACACTCAGACATCATTTACAGATAGTCAGGGGAACACTCAGACATCATTACAGATAGTCAGGGGCACACTCCAACACTCAGACATCATTTACAGATAGTCAGGGGAACACTCCAACACTCAGACATCATTACAGATAGCCAGGGGCACACTCCAACACTCAGACATCATTACAGATAGCCAGGGGCACACTCCAACACTCAGACATCATTACAGATAGCCAGGGGCACACTCCAACACTCAGACATCATTACAGATAGTCAGGGGCACACTCAGACATCATTACAGATAGTCAGGGGCACACTCCAACACTCAGACATCATTACAGATAGCCAGGGGAACACTCCAACACTCAGACATCATTACAGATAGTCAGGGGCACACTCAGACATCATTACAGATAGTCAGGGGCACACTCCAACACTCAGACATCATTACAGATAGTCAGGGGCACACACCAACACTCAGACATCATTACAGATAGCCAGGGGCACACTCAGACATCATTACAGATAGTCAGGGGCACACTCCAACACTCAGACATCATTTACAGATAGTCAGGGGAACACTCCAACACTCAGACATCATTACAGATAGTCAGGGGCACACTCCAACACTCAGACATCATTACAGATAGTCAGGGGCACACACCAACACTCAGACATCATTACAGATAGTCAGGGACACACTCCAACACTCAGACATCATTACAGATAGCCAGGGGCACACTCAGACATCATTACAGATAGTCAGGGGCACACCAACACTCAGACATCATTTACAGATAGTCAGGGGAACACTCAGACATCATTACAGATAGCCAGGGGCACACCAACACTCAGACATCATTTACAGATAGTCAGGGGAACACTCAGACATCATTACAGATAGTCAGGGGCACACTCCAACACTCAGACATCATTTACAGATAGTCAGGGGAACACTCAGACATCATTACAGATAGTCAGGGGCACACTCCAACACTCAGACATCATTTACAGATAGTCAGGGGAACACTCCAACACTCAGACATCATTACAGATAGTCAGGGACACACTCAGACATCATTACAGATAGTCAGGGACACACTCAGACATCATTACAGATAGTCAGGGGCACACCAACACTCAGACATCATTACAGATAGTCAGGGACACACTCCAACACTCAGACATCATTACAGATAGCCAGGGGCACACTCAGACATCATTACAGATAGTCAGGGGCACTCTCAGACATCATTACAGATAGTCAGGGGCACACTCCAACACTCAGACATCATTACAGATAGTCAGGGGCACACCAACACTCAGACATCATTTACAGATAGTCAGGGGAACACTCAGACATCATTACAGATAGTCAGGGGCACACTCCAACACTCAGACATCATTACAGATAGTCAGGGGCACACCAACACTCAGACATCATTTACAGATAGTCAGGGGAACACTCAGACATCATTACAGATAGCCAGGGGCACACCAACACTCAGACATCATTACAGATAGTCAGGGGCACACCAACACTCAGACATCATTACAGATAGTCAGGGGCACACCAACACTCAGACATCATTACAGATAGTCAGGGGCACACTCCAACACTCAGACATCATTACAGATAGTCAGGGGCACACCAACACTCAGACATCATTTACAGATAGTCAGGGGCACACCAAAACTCAGACATCATTACAGATAGTCAGGGGCACACACCAACACTCAGACATCATTACAGATAATCAGGGGCACACCAACACTCAGACATCATTACAGATAGTCAGGGGCACACACCAACACTCAGACATCATTACAGATAGTCAGGGACACACTCAGACATCATTACAGATAGTCAGGGGCACACCAACACTCAGACATCATTACAGATAGTCAGGGACACACTCCAACACTCAGACATCATTACAGATAGCCAGGGGCACACTCAGACATCATTACAGATAGTCAGGGGCACTCTCAGACATCATTACAGATAGTCAGGGGCACACTCCAACACTCAGACATCATTACAGATAGTCAGGGGCACACACCAACACTCAGACATCATTACAGATAGCCAGGGGCACACTCAGACATCATTACAGATAGTCAGGGGCACACTCCAACACTCAGACATCATTTACAGATAGTCAGGGGAACACTCCAACACTCAGACATCATTACAGATAGTCAGGGGAACACTCCAACACTCAGACATCATTACAGATAGCCAGGGGCACACTCAGACATCATTACAGATAGTCAGGGGCACACTCCAACACTCAGACATCATTTACAGATAGTCAGGGGAACACTCCAACACTCAGACATCATTACAGATAGTCAGGGGCACACTCCAACACTCAGACATCATTACAGATAGTCAGGGGCACACACCAACACTCAGACATCCTTACAGATAGTCAGGGACACACTCCAACACTCAGACATCATTACAGATAGCCAGGGGCACACTCAGACATCATTACAGATAGTCAGGGGCACACCAACACTCAGACATCATTTACAGATAGTCAGGGGAACACTCAGACATCATTACAGATAGCCAGGGGCACACCAACACTCAGACATCATTACAGATAGTCAGGGGCACACTCCAACACTCAGACATCATTTACAGATAGTCAGGGGAACACTCAGACATCATTACAGATAGTCAGGGGCACACTCCAACACTCAGACATCATTTACAGATAGTCAGGGGAACACTCCAACACTCAGACATCATTACAGATAGCCAGGGGCACACTCCAACACTCAGACATCATTACAGATAGCCAGGGGCACACTCCAACACTCAGACATCATTACAGATAGCCAGGGGCACACTCCAACACTCAGACATCATTACAGATAGTCAGGGGCACACTCAGACATCATTACAGATAGTCAGGGGCACACTCCAACACTCAGACATCATTACAGATAGCCAGGGGAACACTCCAACACTCAGACATCATTACAGATAGTCAGGGGCACACTCAGACATCATTACAGATAGTCAGGGGCACACTCCAACACTCAGACATCATTACAGATAGTCAGGGGCACACACCAACACTCAGACATCATTACAGATAGCCAGGGGCACACTCAGACATCATTACAGATAGTCAGGGGCACACTCCAACACTCAGACATCATTTACAGATAGTCAGGGGAACACTCCAACACTCAGACATCATTACAGATAGTCAGGGGCACACTCCAACACTCAGACATCATTACAGATAGTCAGGGGCACACACCAACACTCAGACATCATTACAGATAGTCAGGGACACACTCCAACACTCAGACATCATTACAGATAGTCAGGGGCACACACCAACACTCAGACATCATTACAGATAGCCAGGGGCACACTCAGACATCATTACAGATAGTCAGGGGCACACCAACACTCAGACATCATTTACAGATAGTCAGGGGAACACTCAGACATCATTACAGATAGCCAGGGGCACACCAACACTCAGACATCATTTACAGATAGTCAGGGGAACACTCAGACATCATTACAGATAGTCAGGGGCACACTCCAACACTCAGACATCATTACAGATAGCCATGGGCACTCCAACACTCAGACATCATTACAGATAGTCAGGGGCACACTCCAACACTCAGACATCATTACAGATAGTCAGGGGAACACTCCAACACTCAGACATCATTACAGATAGTCAGGGGCACACCAACACTCAGACATCATTACAGATAGTCAGGGGCACACCAACACTCAGACATCATTACAGATAGTCAGGGGCACACCAACACTCAGACATCATTTACAGATAGTCAGGGGCACACCAACACTCAGACATCATTACAGATAGTCAGGGGCACACCAACACTCAGACATCATTACAGATAGTCAGGGGCACACCAACACTCAGACATCATTACAGATAGTCAGGGGCACACTCCAACACTCAGACATCATTACAGATAGTCAGGGGCACACACCAACACTCAGACATCATTACAGATAGCCAGGGGCACACACCAACACTCAGACATCATTACAGATAGCCAGGGGCACACTCAGACATCATTACAGATAGTCAGGGGCACACTCCAACACTCAGACATCATTTACAGATAGTCAGGGGAACACTCCAACACTCAGACATCATTACAGATAGTCAGGGGAACACTCCAACACTCAGACATCATTACAGATAGCCAGGGGCACACTCAGACATCATTACAGATAGTCAGGGGCACACTCCAACACTCAGACATCATTTACAGATAGTCAGGGGAACACTCCAACACTCAGACATCATTACAGATAGTCAGGGGCACACTCCAACACTCAGACATCATTACAGATAGTCAGGGGCACACACCAACACTCAGACATCATTACAGATAGTCAGGGACACACTCCAAAACTCAGACATCATTACAGATAGCCAGGGGCACACTCAGACATCATTACAGATAGTCAGGGGCACACCAACACTCAGACATCATTTACAGATAGTCAGGGGAACACTCAGACATCATTACAGATAGCCAGGGGCACACCAACACTCAGACATCATTACAGATAGTCAGGGGCACACTCCAACACTCAGACATCATTTACAGATAGTCAGGGGAACACTCAGACATCATTACAGATAGTCAGGGGCACACTCCAACACTCAGACATCATTTACAGATAGTCAGGGGAACACTCCAACACTCAGACATCATTACAGATAGCCAGGGGCACACTCCAACACTCAGACATCATTACAGATAGCCAGGGGCACACTCCAACACTCAGACATCATTACAGATAGTCAGGGGCACACTCAGACATCATTACAGATAGTCAGGCGCACACTCCAACACTCAGACATCATTACAGATAGCCAGGGGAACACTCCAACACTCAGACATCATTACAGATAGTCAGGGGCACACTCAGACATCATTACAGATAGTCAGGGGCACACTCCAACACTCAGACATCATTACAGATAGTCAGGGGCACACACCAACACTCAGACATCATTACAGATAGCCAGGGGCACACTCAGACATCATTACAGATAGTCAGGAGCACACTCCAACACTCAGACATCATTTACAGATAGTCAGGGGAACACTCCAACACTCAGACATCATTACAGATAGTCAGGGGCACACTCCAACACTCAGACATCATTACAGATAGTCAGGGGCACACACCAACACTCAGACATCATTACAGATAGTCAGGGACACACTCCAACACTCAGACATCATTACAGATAGCCAGGGGCACACTCAGACATCATTACAGATAGTCAGGGGCACACCAACACTCAGACATCATTTACAGATAGTCAGGGGAACACTCAGACATCATTACAGATAGCCAGGGGCACACCAACACTCAGACATCATTTACAGATAGTCAGGGGAACACTCAGACATCATTACAGATAGTCAGGGGCACACTCCAACACTCAGACATCATTTACAGATAGTCAGGGGAACACTCAGACATCATTACAGATAGTCAGGGGCACACTCCAACACTCAGACATCATTTACAGATAGTCAGGGGAACACTCCAACACTCAGACATCATTACAGATAGTCAGGGGCACACTCCAACACTCAGACATCATTACAGATAGCCATGGGCACTCCAACACTCAGACATCATTACAGATAGTCAGGGGCACACTCCAACACTCAGACATCATTACAGATAGTCAGGGGAACACTCCAACACTCAGACATCATTACAGATAGTCAGGGGCACACCAACACTCAGACATCATTACAGATAGTCAGGGGCACACCAACACTCAGACATCATTACAGATAGTCAGGGGCACACCAACACTCAGACATCATTTACAGATAGTCAGGGGCACACCAACACTCAGACATCATTACAGATAGTCAGGGGCACACCAACACTCAGACATCATTACAGATAGTCAGGGGCACACACCAACACTCAGACATCATTACAGATAGTCAGGGGCACACCAACACTCAGACATCATTACAGATAGTCAGGGGCACGCACCAACACTCAGACATCATTACAGATAGTCAGGGACACACTCAGACATCATTACAGATAGTCAGGGACACACTCAGACATCATTACAGATAGTCAGGGGCACACCAACACTCAGACATCATTACAGATAGTCAGGGACACACTCCAACACTCAGACATCATTACAGATAGCCAGGGGCACACTCAGACATCATTACAGATAGTCAGGGGCACTCTCAGACATCATTACAGATAGTCAGGGGCACACTCCAACACTCAGACATCATTACAGATAGTCAGGGGCACACCAACACTCAGACATCATTACAGATAGTCAGGGGCACACTCCAACACTCAGACATCATTACAGATAGTCAGGGGCACACCAACACTCAGACATCATTTACAGATAGTCAGGGGCACACCAACACTCAGACATCATTACAGATAGTCAGGGGCACACACCAACACTCAGACATCATTACAGATAATCAGGGGCACACCAACACTCAGACATCATTACAGATAGTCAGGGGCACACACCAACACTCAGACATCATTACAGATAGTCAGGGACACACTCAGACATCATTACAGATAGTCGGGGACACACTCAGACATCAT
Organism: Oncorhynchus clarkii lewisi; assembly: GCF_045791955.1. Taxonomy (NCBI): domain Eukaryota; kingdom Metazoa; phylum Chordata; class Actinopteri; order Salmoniformes; family Salmonidae; genus Oncorhynchus; species Oncorhynchus clarkii. The sequence goes on from NC_092174.1 coordinate 48,293,722, forward strand.
TACAGATAGTCAGGGGCACACCAACACTCAGACATCATTACAGATAGTCAGGGACACACTCCAACACTCAGACATCATTACAGATAGCCAGGGGCACACTCAGACATCATTACAGATAGTCAGGGGCACTCTCAGACATCATTACAGATAGTCAGGGGCACACCAACACTCAGACATCATTACAGATAGTCAGGGGCACACTCCAACACTCAGACATCATTACAGATAGCCAGGGGCACACCAACACTCAGACATCATTACAGATAGTCAGGGGCACACCAACACTCAGACATCATTTACAGATAGTCAGGGGAACACTCAGACATCATTACAGATAGTCAGGGGCACACTCCAACACTCAGACATCATTACAGATAGTCAGGGACACACTCAGACATCATTACAGATAGTCAGGGGCACACCAACACTCAGACATCATTACAGATAGTCAGGGACACACTCCAACACTCAGACATCATTACAGATAGTCAGGGGCACACCAACACTCAGACATCATTTACAGATAGTCAGGGGAACACTCAGACATCATTACAGATAGTCAGGGGCACACTCCAACACTCAGACATCATTACAGATAGTCAGGGACACACTCAGACATCATTACAGATAGTCAGGGGCACACCAACACTCAGACATCATTACAGATAGTCAGGGACACACTCCAACACTCAGACATCATTACAGATAGCCAGGGGCACACTCAGACATCATTACAGATAGTCAGGGGCACTCTCAGACATCATTACAGATAGTCAGGGGCACACTCCAACACTCAGACATCATTACAGATAGTCAGGGGCACACACCAACACTCAGACATCATTACAGATAGCCAGGGGCACACTCAGACATCATTACAGATAGTCAGGGGCACACTCCAACACTCAGACATCATTTACAGATAGTCAGGGGAACACTCCAACACTCAGACATCATTACAGATAGTCAGGGGAACACTCCAACACTCAGACATCATTACAGATAGCCAGGGGCACACTCAGACATCATTACAGATAGTCAGGGGCACACTCCAACACTCAGACATCATTTACAGATAGTCAGGGGAACACTCCAACACTCAGACATCATTACAGATAGTCAGGGGCACACTCCAACACTCAGACATCATTACAGATAGTCAGGGGCACACACCAACACTCAGACATCCTTACAGATAGTCAGGGACACACTCCAACACTCAGACATCATTACAGATAGCCAGGGGCACACTCAGACATCATTACAGATAGTCAGGGGCACACCAACACTCAGACATCATTTACAGATAGTCAGGGGAACACTCAGACATCATTACAGATAGCCAGGGGCACACCAACACTCAGACATCATTACAGATAGTCAGGGGCACACTCCAACACTCAGACATCATTTACAGATAGTCAGGGGAACACTCAGACATCATTACAGATAGTCAGGGGCACACTCCAACACTCAGACATCATTTACAGATAGTCAGGGGAACACTCCAACACTCAGACATCATTACAGATAGCCAGGGGCACACTCCAACACTCAGACATCATTACAGATAGCCAGGGGCACACTCCAACACTCAGACATCATTACAGATAGCCAGGGGCACACTCCAACACTCAGACATCATTACAGATAGTCAGGGGCACACTCAGACATCATTACAGATAGTCAGGGGCACACTCCAACACTCAGACATCATTACAGATAGCCAGGGGAACACTCCAACACTCAGACATCATTACAGATAGTCAGGGGCACACTCAGACATCATTACAGATAGTCAGGGGCACACTCCAACACTCAGACATCATTACAGATAGTCAGGGGCACACACCAACACTCAGACATCATTACAGATAGCCAGGGGCACACTCAGACATCATTACAGATAGTCAGGGGCACACTCCAACACTCAGACATCATTACAGATAGTCAGGGGCACACTCCAACACTCAGACATCATTACAGATAGTCAGGGGCACACACCAACACTCAGACATCATTACAGATAGTCAGGGACACACTCCAACACTCAGACATCATTACAGATAGCCAGGGGCACACTCAGACATCATTACAGATAGTCAGGGGCACACTCCAACACTCAGACATCATTACAGATAGTCAGGGGCACACTCCAACACTCAGACATCATTACAGATAGTCAGGGGCACACACCAACACTCAGACATCATTACAGATAGTCAGGGACACACTCCAACACTCAGACATCATTACAGATAGCCAGGGGCACACTCAGACATCATTACAGATAGTCAGGGGCACACCAACACTCAGACATCATTTACAGATAGTCAGGGGAACACTCAGACATCATTACAGATAGCCAGGGGCACACCAACACTCAGACATCATTTACAGATAGTCAGGGGAACACTCAGACATCATTACAGATAGTCAGGGGCACACTCCAACACTCAGACATCATTTACAGATAGTCAGGGGAACACTCAGACATCATTACAGATAGTCAGGGGCACACTCCAACACTCAGACATCATTTACAGATAGTCAGGGGAACACTCCAACACTCAGACATCATTTACAGATAGTCAGGGGCACACTCCAACACTCAGACATCATTACAGATAGTCAGGGGCACACTCCAACACTCAGACATCATTACAGATAGTCAGGGGAACACTCCAACACTCAGACATCATTACAGATAGTCAGGGGCACACCAACACTCAGACATCATTACAGATAGTCAGGGGCACACCAACACTCAGACATCATTACAGATAGTCAGGGGCACACCAACACTCAGACATCATTTACAGATAGTCAGGGGCACACCAACACTCAGACATCATTACAGATAGTCAGGGGCACACCAACACTCAGACATCATTACAGATAGTCAGGGGCACACACCAACACTCAGACATCATTACAGATAGTCAGGGGCACACCAACACTCAGACATCATTACAGATAGTCAGGGGCACACACCAACACTCAGACATCATTACAGATAGTCAGGGACACACTCAGACATCATTACAGATAGTCAGGGGCACTCTCAGACATCATTACAGATAGTCAGGGGCACACTCCAACACTCAGACATCATTACAGATAGTCAGGGGCACACCAACACTCAGACATCATTTACAGATAGTCAGGGGAACACTCAGACATCATTACAGATAGCCAGGGGCACACCAACACTCAGACATCATTACAGATAGTCAGGGGCACACCAACACTCAGACATCATTACAGATAGTCAGGGGCACACCAACACTCAGACATCATTACAGATAGTCAGGGGCACACTCCAACACTCAGACATCATTACAGATAGTCAGGGGCACACCAACACTCAGACATCATTTACAGATAGTCAGGGGCACACCAACACTCAGACATCATTACAGATAGTCAGGGGCACACACCAACACTCAGACATCATTACAGATAATCAGGGGCACACCAACACTCAGACATCATTACAGATAGTCAGGGGCACACCAACACTCAGACATCATTACAGATAGTCAGGGACACACTCCAACACTCAGACATCATTACAGATAGCCAGGGGCACACTCAGACATCATTACAGATAGTCAGGGGCACTCTCAGACATCATTACAGATAGTCAGGGGCACACTCCAACACTCAGACATCATTTACAGATAGTCAGGGGAACACTCAGACATCATTACAGATAGTCAGGGGCACACTCCAACACTCAGACATCATTTACAGATAGTCAGGGGAACACTCCAACACTCAGACATCATTTACAGATAGTCAGGGGCACACTCCAACACTCAGACATCATTACAGATAGCCATGGGCACTCCAACACTCAGACATCATTACAGATAGTCAGGGGCACACTCCAACACTCAGACATCATTACAGATAGTCAGGGGAACACTCCAACACTCAGACATCATTACAGATAGTCAGGGGCACACCAACACTCAGACATCATTACAGATAGTCAGGGGCACACCAACACTCAGACATCATTACAGATAGTCAGGGGCACACCAACACTCAGACATCATTTACAGATAGTCAGGGGCACACCAACACTCAGACATCATTACAGATAGTCAGGGGCACACCAACACTCAGACATCATTACAGATAGTCAGGGGCACACACCAACACTCAGACATCATTACAGATAGTCAGGGGCACACCAACACTCAGACATCATTACAGATAGTCAGGGGCACGCACCAACACTCAGACATCATTACAGATAGTCAGGGACACACTCAGACATCATTACAGATAGTCAGGGACACACTCAGACATCATTACAGATAGTCAGGGGCACACCAACACTCAGACATCATTACAGATAGTCAGGGACACACTCCAACACTCAGACATCATTACAGATAGCCAGGGGCACACTCAGACATCATTACAGATAGTCAGGGGCACTCTCAGACATCATTACAGATAGTCAGGGGCACACTCCAACACTCAGACATCATTACAGATAGTCAGGGGCACACCAACACTCAGACATCATTACAGATAGTCAGGGGCACACTCCAACACTCAGACATCATTACAGATAGTCAGGGGCACACCAACACTCAGACATCATTTACAGATAGTCAGGGGCACACCAACACTCAGACATCATTACAGATAGTCAGGGGCACACACCAACACTCAGACATCATTACAGATAATCAGGGGCACACCAACACTCAGACATCATTACAGATAGTCAGGGGCACACACCAACACTCAGACATCATTACAGATAGTCAGGGACACACTCAGACATCATTACAGATAGTCGGGGACACACTCAGACATCATTACAGATAGTCAGGGGCACACCAACACTCAGACATCATTACAGATAGTCAGGGACACACTCCAACACTCAGACATCATTACAGATAGCCAGGGGCACACTCAGACATCATTACAGATAGTCAGGGGCACTCTCAGACATCATTACAGATAGTCAGGGGCACACCAACACTCAGACATCATTACAGATAGTCAGGGGCACACTCCAACACTCAGACATCATTACAGATAGCCAGGGGCACACCAACACTCAGACATCATTACAGATAGTCAGGGGCACACCAACACTCAGACATCATTTACAGATAGTCAGGGGAACACTCAGACATCATTACAGATAGTCAGGGGCACACTCCAACACTCAGACATCATTACAGATAGTCAGGGACACACTCAGACATCATTACAGATAGTCAGGGGCACACCAACACTCAGACATCATTACAGATAGTCAGGGACACACTCCAACACTCAGACATCATTACAGATAGCCAGGGGCACACTCAGACATCATTACAGATAGTCAGGGGCACTCTCAGACATCATTACAGATAGTCAGGGGCACACTCCAACACTCAGACATCATTACAGATAGTCAGGGGCACACACCAACACTCAGACATCATTACAGATAGCCAGGGGCACACTCAGACATCATTACAGATAGTCAGGGGCACACTCCAACACTCAGACATCATTTACAGATAGTCAGGGGAACACTCCAACACTCAGACATCATTACAGATAGTCAGGGGAACACTCCAACACTCAGACATCATTACAGATAGCCAGGGGCACACTCAGACATCATTACAGATAGTCAGGGGCACACTCCAACACTCAGACATCATTTACAGATAGTCAGGGGAACACTCCAACACTCAGACATCATTACAGATAGTCAGGGGCACACTCCAACACTCAGACATCATTACAGATAGTCAGGGGCACACACCAACACTCAGACATCCTTACAGATAGTCAGGGACACACTCCAACACTCAGACATCATTACAGATAGCCAGGGGCACACTCAGACATCATTACAGATAGTCAGGGGCACACCAACACTCAGACATCATTTACAGATAGTCAGGGGAACACTCAGACATCATTACAGATAGCCAGGGGCACACCAACACTCAGACATCATTACAGATAGTCAGGGGCACACTCCAACACTCAGACATCATTTACAGATAGTCAGGGGAACACTCAGACATCATTACAGATAGTCAGGGGCACACTCCAACACTCAGACATCATTTACAGATAGTCAGGGGAACACTCCAACACTCAGACATCATTACAGATAGCCAGGGGCACACTCCAACACTCAGACATCATTACAGATAGCCAGGGGCACACTCCAACACTCAGACATCATTACAGATAGCCAGGGGCACACTCCAACACTCAGACATCATTACAGATAGTCAGGGGCACACTCAGACATCATTACAGATAGTCAGGGGCACACTCCAACACTCAGACATCATTACAGATAGCCAGGGGAACACTCCAACACTCAGACATCATTACAGATAGTCAGGGGCACACTCAGACATAATTACAGATAGTCAGGGGCACACTCCAACACTCAGACATCATTACAGATAGTCAGGGGCACACACCAACACTCAGACATCATTACAGATAGCCAGGGGCACACTCAGACATCATTACAGATAGTCAGGGGCACACTCCAACACTCAGACATCATTACAGATAGTCAGGGGCACACTCCAACACTCAGACATCATTACAGATAGTCAGGGGCACACACCAACACTCAGACATCATTACAGATAGTCAGGGACACACTCCAACACTCAGACATCATTACAGATAGCCAGGGGCACACTCAGACATCATTACAGATAGTCAGGGGCACACTCCAACACTCAGACATCATTACAGATAGTCAGGGGCACACTCCAACACTCAGACATCATTACAGATAGTCAGGGGCACACACCAACACTCAGACATCATTACAGATAGTCAGGGACACACTCCAACACTCAGACATCATTACAGATAGCCAGGGGCACACTCAGACATCATTACAGATAGTCAGGGGCACACCAACACTCAGACATCATTTACAGATAGTCAGGGGAACACTCAGACATCATTACAGATAGCCAGGGGCACACCAACACTCAGACATCATTTACAGATAGTCAGGGGAACACTCAGACATCATTACAGATAGTCAGGGGCACACTCCAACACTCAGACATCATTTACAGATAGTCAGGGGAACACTCAGACATCATTACAGATAGTCAGGGGCACACTCCAACACTCAGACATCATTTACAGATAGTCAGGGGAACACTCCAACACTCAGACATCATTTACAGATAGTCAGGGGCACACTCCAACACTCAGACATCATTACAGATAGCCATGGGCACTCCAACACTCAGACATCATTACAGATAGTCAGGGGCACACTCCAACACTCAGACATCATTACAGATAGTCAGGGGAACACTCCAACACTCAGACATCATTACAGATAGTCAGGGGCACACCAACACTCAGACATCATTACAGATAGTCAGGGGCACACCAACACTCAGACATCATTACAGATAGTCAGGGGCACACCAACACTCAGACATCATTTACAGATAGTCAGGGGCACACCAACACTCAGACATCATTACAGATAGTCAGGGGCACACCAACACTCAGACATCATTACAGATAGTCAGGGGCACACACCAACACTCAGACATCATTACAGATAGTCAGGGGCACACCAACACTCAGACATCATTACAGATAGTCAGGGGCACACACCAACACTCAGACATCATTACAGATAGTCAGGGACACACTCAGACATCATTACAGATAGTCAGGGACACACTCAGACATCATTACAGATAGTCAGGGGCACACCAACACTCAGACATCATTACAGATAGTCAGGGACACACTCCAACACTCAGACATCATTACAGATAGCCAGGGGCACACTCAGACATCATTACAGATAGTCAGGGGCACTCTCAGACATCATTACAGATAGTCAGGGGCACACTCCAACACTCAGACATCATTACAGATAGTCAGGGGCACACCAACACTCAGACATCATTTACAGATAGTCAGGGGAACACTCAGACATCATTACAGATAGCCAGGGGCACACCAACACTCAGACATCATTACAGATAGTCAGGGGCACACCAACACTCAGACATCATTACAGATAGTCAGGGGCACACCAACACTCAGACATCATTACAGATAGTCAGGGGCACACTCCAACACTCAGACATCATTACAGATAGTCAGGGGCACACCAACACTCAGACATCATTTACAGATAGTCAGGGGCACACCAACACTCAGACATCATTACAGATAGTCAGGGGCACACACCAACACTCAGACATCATTACAGATAATCAGGGGCACACCAACACTCAGACATCATTACAGATAGTCAGGGGCACACACCAACACTCAGACATCATTACAGATAGTCAGGGACACACTCAGACATCATTACAGATAGTCAGGGACACACTCAGACATCATTACAGATAGTCAGGGGCACACCAACACTCAGACATCATTACAGATAGTCAGGGACACACTCCAACACTCAGACATCATTACAGATAGCCAGGGGCACACTCAGACATCATTACAGATAGTCAGGGGCACTCTCAGACATCATTACAGATAGTCAGGGGCACACTCCAACACTCAGACATCATTACAGATAGCCAGGGGCACACCAACACTCAGACATCATTACAGATAGTCAGGGGCACACCAACACTCAGACATCATTTACAGATAGTCAGGGGAACACTCAGACATCATTACAGATAGTCAGGGGCACACTCCAACACTCAGACATCATTACAGATAGTCAGGGACACACTCAGACATCATTACAGATAGTCAGGGGCACACCAACACTCAGACATCATTACAGATAGTCAGGGACACACTCCAACACTCAGACATCATTACAGATAGCCAGGGGCACACTCAGACATCATTACAGATAGTCAGGGGCACTCTCAGACATCATTACAGATAGTCAGGGGCACACTCCAACACTCAGACATCATTACAGATAGTCAGGGGCACACACCAACACTCAGACATCATTACAGATAGCCAGGGGCACACTCAGACATCATTACAGATAGTCAGGGGCACACTCCAACACTCAGACATCATTTACAGATAGTCAGGGGAACACTCCAACACTCAGACATCATTACAGATAGTCAGGGGAACACTCCAACACTCAGACATCATTACAGATAGCCAGGGGCACACTCAGACATCATTACAGATAGTCAGGGGCACACTCCAACACTCAGACATCATTTACAGATAGTCAGGGGAACACTCCAACACTCAGACATCATTACAGATAGTCAGGGGCACACTCCAACACTCAGACATCATTACAGATAGTCAGGGGCACACACCAACACTCAGACATCCTTACAGATAGTCAGGGACACACTCCAACACTCAGACATCATTACAGATAGCCAGGGGCACACTCAGACATCATTACAGATAGTCAGGGGCACACCAACACTCAGACATCATTTACAGATAGTCAGGGGAACACTCAGACATCATTACAGATAGCCAGGGGCACACCAACACTCAGACATCATTACAGATAGTCAGGGGCACACTCCAACACTCAGACATCATTTACAGATAGTCAGGGGAACACTCAGACATCATTACAGATAGTCAGGGGCACACTCCAACACTCAGACATCATTTACAGATAGTCAGGGGAACACTCCAACACTCAGACATCATTACAGATAGCCAGGGGCACACTCCAACACTCAGACATCATTACAGATAGCCAGGGGCACACTCCAACACTCAGACATCATTACAGATAGCCAGGGGCACACTCCAACACTCAGACATCATTACAGATAGTCAGGGGCACACTCAGACATCATTACAGATAGTCAGGGGCACACTCCAACACTCAGACATCATTACAGATAGCCAGGGGAACACTCCAACACTCAGACATCATTACAGATAGTCAGGGGCACACTCAGACATCATTACAGATAGTCAGGGGCACACTCCAACACTCAGACATCATTACAGATAGTCAGGGGCACACACCAACACTCAGACATCATTACAGATAGCCAGGGGCACACTCAGACATCATTACAGATAGTCAGGGGCACACTCCAACACTCAGACATCATTTACAGATAGTCAGGGGAACACTCCAACACTCAGACATCATTACAGATAGTCAGGGGCACACTCAGACATCATTACAGATAGTCAGGGGCACACCAACACTCAGACATCATTTACAGATAGTCAGGGGAACACTCAGACATCATTACAGATAGCCAGGGGCACACCAACACTCAGACATCATTTACAGATAGTCAGGGGAACACTCAGACATCATTACAGATAGTCAGGGGCACACTCCAACACTCAGACATCATTTACAGATAGTCAGGGGAACACTCAGACATCATTACAGATAGTCAGGGGCACACTCCAACACTCAGACATCATTTACAGATAGTCAGGGGAACACTCCAACACTCAGACATCATTACAGATAGTCAGGGACACACTCAGACATCATTACAGATAGTCAGGGACACACTCAGACATCATTACAGATAGTCAGGGGCACACCAACACTCAGACATCATTACAGATAGTCAGGGACACACTCCAACACTCAGACATCATTACAGATAGCCAGGGGCACACTCAGACATCATTACAGATAGTCAGGGGCACTCTCAGACATCATTACAGATAGTCAGGGGCACACTCCAACACTCAGACATCATTACAGATAGTCAGGGGCACACCAACACTCAGACATCATTTACAGATAGTCAGGGGAACACTCAGACATCATTACAGATAGCCAGGGGCACACCAACACTCAGACATCATTACAGATAGTCAGGGGCACACCAACACTCAGACATCATTACAGATAGTCAGGGGCACACCAACACTCAGACATCATTACAGATAGTCAGGGGCACACTCCAACACTCAGACATCATTACAGATAGTCAGGGGCACACCAACACTCAGACATCATTTACAGATAGTCAGGGGCACACCAACACTCAGACATCATTACAGATAGTCAGGGGCACACACCAACACTCAGACATCATTACAGATAATCAGGGGCACACCAACACTCAGACATCATTACAGATAGTCAGGGGCACACACCAACACTCAGACATCATTACAGATAGTCAGGGACACACTCAGACATCATTACAGATAGTCAGGGACACACTCAGACATCATTACAGATAGTCAGGGGCACACCAACACTCAGACATCATTACAGATAGTCAGGGACACACTCCAACACTCAGACATCATTACAGATAGCCAGGGGCACACTCAGACATCATTACAGATAGTCAGGGGCACTCTCAGACATCATTACAGATAGTCAGGGGCACACTCCAACACTCAGACATCATTACAGATAGCCAGGGGCACACCAACACTCAGACATCATTACAGATAGTCAGGGGCACACCAACACTCAGACATCATTTACAGATAGTCAGGGGAACACTCAGACATCATTACAGATAGTCAGGGGCACACTCCAACACTCAGACATCATTACAGATAGTCAGGGACACACTCAGACATCATTACAGATAGTCAGGGGCACACCAACACTCAGACATCATTACAGATAGTCAGGGACACACTCCAACACTCAGACATCATTACAGATAGCCAGGGGCACACTCAGACATCATTACAGATAGTCAGGGGCACTCTCAGACATCATTACAGATAGTCAGGGGCACACTCAAACACTCAGACATCATTACAGATAGTCAGGGGCACACACCAACACTCAGACATCATTACAGATAGCCAGGGGCACACTCAGACATCATTACAGATAGTCAGGGGCACACTCCAACACTCAGACATCATTTACAGATAGTCAGGGGAACACTCCAACACTCAGACATCATTACAGATAGTCAGGGGAACACTCCAACACTCAGACATCATTACAGATAGCCAGGGGCACACTCAGACATCATTACAGATAGTCAGGGGCACACTCCAACACTCAGACATCATTTACAGATAGTCAGGGGAACACTCCAACACTCAGACATCATTACAGATAGTCAGGGGCACACTCCAACACTCAGACATCATTACAGATAGTCAGGGGCACACACCAACACTCAGACATCCTTACAGATAGTCAGGGACACACTCCAACACTCAGACATCATTACAGATAGCCAGGGGCACACTCAGACATCATTACAGATAGTCAGGGGCACACCAACACTCAGACATAATTTACAGATAGTCAGGGGAACACTCAGACATCATTACAGATAGCCAGGGGCACACCAACACTCAGACATCATTACAGATAGTCAGGGGCACACTCCAACACTCAGACATCATTTACAGATAGTCAGGGGAACACTCAGACATCATTACAGATAGTCAGGGGCACACTCCAACACTCAGACATCATTTACAGATAGTCAGGGGAACACTCCAACACTCAGACATCATTACAGATAGCCAGGGGCACACTCCAACACTCAGACATCATTACAGATAGCCAGGGGCACACTCCAACACTCAGACATCATTACAGATAGCCAGGGGCACACTCCAACACTCAGACATCATTACAGATAGTCAGGGGCACACTCAGACATCATTACAGATAGTCAGGGGCACACTCCAACACTCAGACATCATTACAGATAGCCAGGGGAACACTCCAACACTCAGACATCATTACAGATAGTCAGGGGCACACTCAGACATCATTACAGATAGTCAGGGGCACACTCCAACACTCAGACATCATTACAGATAGTCAGGGGCACACACCAACACTCAGACATCATTACAGATAGCCAGGGGCACACTCAGACATCATTACAGATAGTCAGGGGCACACTCCAACACTCAGACATCATTACAGATAGTCAGGGGCACACACCAACACTCAGACATCATTACAGATAGTCAGGGACACACTCCAACACTCAGACATCATTACAGATAGCCAGGGGCACACTCAGACATCATTACAGATAGTCAGGGGCACACCAACACTCAGACATCATTTACAGATAGTCAGGGGAACACTCAGACATCATTACAGATAGTCAGGGGCACACTCCAACACTCAGACATCATTTACAGATAGTCAGGGGAACACTCAGACATCATTACAGATAGTCAGGGGCACACTCCAACACTCAGACATCATTTACAGATAGTCAGGGGAACACTCCAACACTCAGACATCATTACAGATAGTCAGGGGCACACTCCAACACTCAGACATCATTACAGATAGTCAGGGGAACACTCCAACACTCAGACATCATTACAGATAGTCAGGGGCACACCAACACTCAGACATCATTACAGATAGTCAGGGGCACACCAACACTCAGACATCATTACAGATAGTCAGGGGCACACCAACACTCAGACATCATTTACAGATAGTCAGGGGCACACCAACACTCAGACATCATTACAGATAGTCAGGGGCACACCAACACTCAGACATCATTACAGATAGTCAGGGGCACACCAACACTCAGACATCATTACAGATAGTCAGGGGCACACTCCAACACTCAGACATCATTACAGATAGTCAGGGGCACACCAACACTCAGACATCATTTACAGATAGTCAGGGGCACACCAACACTCAGACATCATTACAGATAGTCAGGGGCACATACCAACACTCAGACATCATTACAGATAGTCAGGGGCACACCAACACTCAGACATCATTACAGATAGTCAGGGGCACACACCAACACTCAGACATCATTACAGATAGTCAGGGACACACTCAGACATCATTACAGATAGTCAGGGGCACACCAACACTCAGACATCATTACAGATAGTCAGGGACACACTCCAACACTCAGACATCATTACAGATAGCCAGGGGCACACTCAGACATCATTACAGATAGTCAGGGGCACTCTCAGACATCATTACAGATAGTCAGGGACACACTCCAACACTCAGACATCATTACAGATAGTCAGGGGCACACCAACACTCAGACATCATTTACAGATAGTCAGGGGAACACTCAGACATCATTACAGATAGCCAGGGGCACACCAACACTCAGACATCATTACAGATAGTCAGGGGCACACTCCAACACTCAGACATCATTACAGATAGTCAGGGGCACACCAACACTCAGACATCATTACAGATAGTCAGGGGCACACTCCAACACTCAGACATCATTACAGATAGTCAGGGGCACACCAACACTCAGACATCATTTACAGATAGTCAGGGGCACACCAACACTCAGACATCATTACAGATAGTCAGGGGCACACACCAACACTCAGACATCATTACAGATAGTCAGGGACACACTCAGACATCATTACAGATAGTCAGGGACACACTCAGACATCATTACAGATAGTCAGGGGCACACCAACACTCAGACATCATTACAGATAGTCAGGGACACACTCCAACACTCAGACATCATTACAGATAGCCAGGGGCACACTCAGACATCATTACAGATAGTCAGGGGCACTCTCAGACATCATTACAGATAGTCAGGGGCACACTCCAACACTCAGACATCATTACAGATAGTCAGGGGCACACCAACACTCAGACATCATTTACAGATAGTCAGGGGAACACTCAGACATCATTACAGATAGTCAGGGGCACACTCCAACACTCAGACATCATTACAGATAGTCAGGGACACACTCAGACATCATTACAGATAGTCAGGGGCACACCAACACTCAGACATCATTACAGATAGTCAGGGACACACTCCAACACTCAGACATCATTACAGATAGCCAGGGGCACACTCAGACATCATTACAGATAGTCAGGGGCACTCTCAGACACCATTACAGATAGTCAGGGGCACACTCCAACACTCAGACATCATTACAGATAGTCAGGGGCACACCAACACTCAGACATCATTTACAGATAGTCAGGGGAACACTCAGACATCATTACAGATAGCCAGGGGCACACCAACACTCAGACATCATTACAGATAGTCAGGGGCACACCAACACTCAGACATCATTACAGATAGTCAGGGGCACACCAACACTCAGACATCATTACAGATAGTCAGGGGCACACCAACACTCAGACATCATTACAGATAGTCAGGGGCACACCAACACTCAGACATCATTACAGATAGTCAGGGGCACACTCCAACACTCAGACATCATTACAGATAGTCAGGGGCACACCAACACTCAGACATCATTTACAGATAGTCAGGGGCACACCAACACTCAGACATCATTACAGATAGTCAGGGGCACACACCAACACTCAGACATCATTACAGATAATCAGGGGCACACCAACACTCAGACATCATTACAGATAGTCAGGGGCACACACCAACACTCAGACATCATTACAGATAGTCAGGGACACACTCAGACATCATTACAGATAGTCAGGGACACACCAACACTCAGACATCATTACAGATAGTCAGGGGCACACCAACACTCAGACATCATTACAGATAGTCAGGGACACACTCCAACACTCAGACATCATTACAGATAGCCAGGGGCACACTCAGACATCATTACAGATAGTCAGGGGCACTCTCAGACATCATTACAGATAGTCAGGGGCACACTCCAACACTCAGACATCATTACAGATAGCCAGGGGCACACCAACACTCAGACATCATTACAGATAGTCAGGGGCACACCAACACTCAGACATCATTTACAGATAGTCAGGGGAACACTCAGACATCATTACAGATAGTCAGGGGCACACTCCAACACTCAGACATCATTTACAGATAGTCAGGGGAACACTCAGACATCATTACAGATAGTCAGGGGCACACTCCAACACTCAGACATCATTTACAGATAGTCAGGGGAACACTCCAACACTCAGACATCATTACAGATAGTCAGGGGCACACTCCAACACTCAGACATCATTACAGATAGCCATGGGCACTCCAACACTCAGACATCATTACAGATAGTCAGGGGCACACTCCAACACTCAGACATCATTACAGATAGTCAGGGGAACACTCCAACACTCAGACATCATTACAGATAGTCAGGGGCACACCAACACTCAGACATCATTACAGATAGTCAGGGGCACACCAACACTCAGACATCATTTACAGATAGTCAGGGGCACACCAACACTCAGACATCATTACAGATAGTCAGGGGCACACCAACACTCAGACATCATTACAGATAGTCAGGGGCACACCAACACTCAGACATCATTACAGATAGTCAGGGGCACACTCCAACACTCAGCCATCATTACAGATAGTCAGGGGCACACCAACACTCAGACATCATTACAGATAGTCAGGGGCACACTCCAACACTCAGACATCATTACAGATAGTCAGGGGCACACCAACACTCAGACATCATTTACAGATAGTCAGGGGCACACCAACACTCAGACATCATTACAGATAGTCAGGGGCACACTCCAACACTCAGACATCATTACAGATAGTCAGGGGCACACTCCAACACTCAGACATCATTACAGATAGTCAGGGGCACACTCCAACACTCAGACATCATTACAGATAGTCAGGGGCACACCAACACTCAGACATCATTTACAGATAGTCAGGGGCACACCAACACTCAGACATCATTACAGATAGTCAGGGGCACACTCCAACACGCAGACATCATTACAGATAGTCAGGGGCACACCAACACTCAGACATCATTTACAGATAGTCAGGGGCACACCAACACTCAGACATCATTACAGATAGTCAGGGGCACACACCAACACTCAGACATCATTACAGATAGTCAGGGGCACACCAACACTCAGACATCATTACAGATAGTCAGGGGCACACACCAACACTCAGACATCATTACAGATAGTCAGGGACACACTCAGACATCATTACAGATAGTCAGGGACACACTCAGACATCATTACAGATAGTCAGGGGCACACCAACACTCAGACATCATTACAGATAGTCAGGGGCACACTCAGACATTATTACAGATAGTCAGGGGCACACTCCAACACTCAGACATCATTACAGATAGTCAGGGGCACACCAACACTCAGACATCATTTACAGATAGTCAGGGGAACACTCAGACATCATTACAGATAGCCAGGGGCACACCAACACTCAGACATCATTACAGATAGTCAGGGGCACACCAACACTCAGACATCATTTACAGATAGTCAGGGGAACACTCAGACATCATTACAGATAGTCAGGGGCACACTCCAACACTCAGACATCATTACAGATAGTCAGGGGCACACTCCAACACTCAGACATCATTTACAGATAGTCAGGGGAACACTCCAACACTCAGACATCATTACAGATAGTCAGGGGCACACTCCAACACTCAGACATCATTACAGATAGCCATGGGCACTCCAACACTCAGACATCATTACAGATAGTCAGGGGCACACTCCAACACTCAGACATCATTACAGATAGTCAGGGGAACACTCCAACACTCAGACATCATTACAGATAGTCAGGGGCACACCAACACTCAGACATCATTTACAGATAGTCAGGGGCACACCAACACTCAGACATCATTACAGATAGTCAGGGGCACACCAACACTCAGACATCATTACAGATAGTCAGGGGCACACCAACACTCAGACATCATTACAGATAGTCAGGGGCACACCAACACTCAGACATCATTACAGATAGTCAGGGGCACACTCCAACACTCAGACATCATTACAGATAGTCAGGGGCACACCAACACTCAGACATCATTTACAGATAGTCAGGGGCACACCAACACTCAGACATCATTACAGATAGTCAGGGGCACACCAACACTCAGACATCATTTACAGATAGTCAGGGGCACACCAACACTCAGACATCATTACAGATAGTCAGGGGCACACTCCAACACTCAGACATCATTACAGATAGTCAGGGGCACACCAACACTCAGACATCATTTACAGATAGTCAGGGGCACACCAACACTCAGACATCATTACAGATAGTCAGGGGCAAACACCAACACTCAGACATCATTACAGATAGTCAGGGGCACACCAACACTCAGACATCATTACAGATAGTCAGGGGCACACACCAACACTCAGACATCATTACAGATAGTCAGGGACACACTCAGACATCATTACAGATAGTCAGGGACACACTCAGACATCATTACAGATAGTCAGGGGCACACCAACACTCAGACATCATTACAGATAGTCAGGGACACACTCCAACACTCAGACATCATTACAGATAGCCAGGGGCACACTCAGACATCATTACAGATAGTCAGGGGCACACTCAGACATCATTACAGATAGTCAGGGGCACACTCCAACACTCAGACATCATTACAGATAATCAGGGGCACACCAACACTCAGACATCATTTACAGATAGTCAGGGGAACACTCAGACATCATTACAGATAGCCAGGGGCACACCAACACTCAGACATCATTACAGATAGTCAGGGGCACACCAACACTCAGACATCATTACAGATAGTCAGGGGCACACATCAACACTCAGACATGATTACAGATAGTCAGGGGCACACTCCAACACTCAGACAACATTACAGATAGTCAGGGGCACACCAACACTCAGATATCATTACAGATAGTCAGGGGCACACTCCAACACTCAGACAACATTACAGATAGTCAGGGGCACACTCCAACACTCAGACATCATTACAGATAGTCAGGGGCACACTCCAACACTCAGACATCATTGCAGATAGTCAGGGGCACACACCAACACTCAGACATCATTACAGATAGTCAGGGGCACACTCCAACACTCAGACATCATTACAGATAGTCAGGGGCACACCAACACTCAGACATCATTACAGATAGTCAGGGGCACACTCCAACACTCAGAAATCATTACAGATAGTCAGGGGCACACACCAACACTCAGACATCATTACAGATAGTCAGGGGCACACTCCAACACTCAGACATCATTACAGATAGTCAGGGGCACACCAACACTCAGACATCATTACAGATAGTCAGGGGCACACTCCAACACTCAGACATCATTACAGATAGTCAGGGGAACACTCAGACATCATTACAGATAGTCAGGGGCACACTCCAACACTCAGACATCATTACAGATAGTCAGGGGCACACTCCAACACTCAGACATCATTTACAGATAGTCAGGGGCACACATCAACACTCAGACATGATTACAGATAGTCAGGGGCACACTCCAACACTCAGACAACATTACAGATAGTCAGGGGCACACCAACACTCAGATATCATTACAGATAGTCAGGGGCACACTCCAACACTCAGACAACATTACAGATAGTCAGGGGCACACTCCAACACTCAGACATCATTACAGATAGTCAGGGGCACACTCCAACACTCAGACATCATTGCAGATAGTCAGGGGCACACACCAACACTCAGACATCATTACAGATAGTCAGGGGCACACTCCAACACTCAGACATCATTACAGATAGTCAGGGGCACACCAACACTCAGACATCATTACAGATAGTCAGGGGCACACTCCAACACTCAGAAATCATTACAGATAGTCAGGGGCACACACCAACACTCAGACATCATTACAGATAGTCAGGGGCACACTCCAACACTCAGACATCATTACAGATAGTCAGGGGCACACCAACACTCAGACATCATTACAGATAGTCAGGGGCACACTCCAACACTCAGACATCATTACAGATAGTCAGGGGAACACTCAGACATCATTACAGATAGTCAGGGGCACACTCCAACACTCAGACATCATTACAGATAGTCAGGGGCACACTCCAACACTCAGACATCATTTACAGATAGCCAGGGGAACACTCAGACATCATTACAGATAGTCAGGGGCACACTCCAACACTCAGACATGATTACAGATAGTCAGGGGCACACATCAACACTCAGACATTGTTACAGATAGTCAGGGGCACACTCTAACACTCAATCATCATTACAGATAGTCAGGGGAACACTCAGAGATCATTACAGATAGTCAGGGGCACACTCCAACACTCAGACATCATTACAGATAGTCAGGGACACACTCCAACACTCAGACATCATTACAGATAGTCAGGGGCACACCAACACTCAGACATCGTTACAGATTGTCAGGGGCACACTCTAACACTCAATCATCATTACAGATAGTCAGGGGCACACACCAACACTCAGACATCATTACAGATAGTCAGGGGCACACTCCAACACTCAGACATCATTACAGATAGTCAGGGGAACACTCAGACATCATTACAGATAGTCAGGGGCACACTCCAACACTCAGACATCATTACAGATAGTCAGGGGCACACTCCAACACTCAGACATCATTTACAGATAGCCAGGGGAACACTCAGACATCATTACAGATAGCCAGGGGCACACTCCAACACTCAGACATCATTTACAGATAGCCAGGGGAACACTCCAACACTCAGACATCATTTACAGATAGCCAGGGGAACACTCCAACACTCAGACATCATTTACAGATAGCCAGGGGAACACTCCAACACTCAGACATCATTTACATATAGCCAGGGGAACACTCCAACACTCAGACATCATTTACAGATAGCCAGGGGAACACTCAGACATGATTTACAGATAGCCAGGGGCACACTCCAACACTCAGACATAATTTACAGATAGCCAGGGGAACACTCCAACACTCAGACATAATTTACAGATAGCCAGGGGAACACTCAGACATAATTTACAGATAGCCAGGGGCACACTCCAACACTCAGACATCATTTACAGATAGCCAGGGGAACACGCCAACATTCAGACATCATTACAGAGAGACAGGGGAACACTCCAACACTCAGACATCATTACAGATAGACAGGGGAACACTCCAACACTCAGACATAATTTACAGATAGTCAGGGAAAGGGACACAGAGGGAGAGGAAGGATGATGGAGACAGGGAGAGGAAGGATGATGGAGACCGAGGGAGAGGAAGGATGATGGCGACTGAGGGAGAGGAAGGATGATGGAGACAGGGAGAGGAAGTATGATGGAGACAGGGAGAGGAAGGATGATGGAGACCGAGTGAGAGGAAGGATGATGGCGACTGAGGGAGAGGAAGGATGATGGAGACAGGGAGAGGAAGGATGATGGAGACAGGGAGAGGAAGGATGATGGAGACAGGGAGAGGAAGGATGATGGAGACCGAGTGAGAGGAAGGATGATGGCGACTGAGGGAGAGGAAGGATGATGGAGACAGGGAGAGGAAGGATGATGGCAACTGAGGGAGAGGAAGGATGATGGAGACAGGGAGAGGAAGGATGATGGAGACAGGGAGAGGAAGGATGATGGAGACAGGGAGAGGAAGGATGATGGAGACTGAGGGAGAGGAAGGATGATGGAGACTGAGGGAGAGGAAGGATGATGGCGACTGAGGGAGAGGAAGGATGATGGCGACTGAGGGAGAGGAAGGATGATGGAGACAGGGAGAGGAAGGATGATGGAGACTGGGAGAGGAAGGATGATGGAGACAGGGAGAGGAAGGATGATGGAGACTGAGGGAGAGGAAGGATGATGGAGACAGGGAGAGGAAGGATGATGGAGACAGGGAGAGGAAGGATGATGGAGACTGAGGGAGAGGAAGGATGATGGAGACTGAGGGAGAGGAAGGATGATGGAGACTGAGGAAGGGTTAAAGACTGTAAAAGCACCAGCAGGCCACCAGCTGAGGTACCAGAACCAGAACCCTGCCATATACAGAGCAGTACATTTAACCAGAACCCTGCCATATACAGAACAGTACATTTAACCAGAACCCTGACATATACAGAGCAGTACATTTAACCAGAACCCTGACATATTCAGAACCCTGCCATATACAGAACCCTGCCATATACAGAACAGTACATTTAACCAGAACCCTGACATATACAGAGCAGTACATTTAACCAGAACCCTGCCATATACAGAACCCTGCCATATACAGAACAGTACATTTAACCAGAACCCTGCCATACCCAGAACCCTGCCATTAACAGAACCCTGCCATATACAGAACCCTGCCATATACAGAGCACTACATTTAACCAGAACCCTGCCATATACAGAGCAGTACATTTAACCAGAACCCTGCCATACCCAGAACCCTGCCATACCCAGAACACTGCCATATACAGAACCCTGCCATATACAGAGCACTGCATTTAACCAGAACCCTGCCATATAAAGAGCAGTACATTTATCCAGAACCCTGCCATAAACAGAACCCTGCCATATACAGAGCAGTACATTTAACCAGAACCCTGCCATATACAGAGCAGTACACTTAACCATAACCCTGCCATATCCAGAACCCTGCCATACACAGAACCCTGCCAAATACAGAGCAGTACATTTAACCAGAACCCTGCCATATACAGAACCCTGCCATTTCCAGAACCCTGCCATATACAAAGCAGTACATTTAACCAGAACCCTGCCATATACAGAACCCTGCCATATACAGAGCACTACATTTAACCAGAACCCTGCCATATACAGAAACCTGCCATATACAGAGCACTACATTTAACCAGAACCCTGCCATATACAGAGCAGTACATTTAACCAGAACCCTGCCATAGACAGAGCATTACGTTTAACCAGAACCCTTTGGGACGGGTGGTCAGACCTTGCACGTTGAGCGCTAGACACACAGCCTAGTTTCAGTGAAATATCATCTGCAGGCAGCAGGAGTGTTCAGCTCTCTACTGGTTCTGGAATGGAGCAGCTCTCTACTGGTTCTGGCATGGAGCAGCTCTCTACTGGTTCTGGTATGGAGCAGCTCTCTACTGGTTCTGGAATGGAGCAGCTCTCTACTGGTTCTGGTATGGAGCAGCTCTTTACTGGTTCTGGAATGGAGCAATTCTCTACTGGTTCTGGTATGGAGCAGCTCTCTACTGGTTCTGGTATGGAGCAATTCTCTACTGGTTCTGGTATGGAGCAGCTCTCTACTGGTTCTGGTATGGAGCAGCTCTCTACTGGTTCTGGAATGGAGCAATTCTCTACTGGTTCTGGTATGGAGCAGCTCTCTACTGGTTCTGGTATGGAGCAGCTCTACTAGTTCTGGTATGGAGCAGCTCTTTACTGGTTCTGGAATGGAGCAATTCTCTACTGGTTCTGGCATGGAGCAGCTCTCTACTGGTTCTGGTATGGAGCAGCTCTACTGGTTCTGGTATGGAGCAGCTCTCTACTGGTTCTGGCATGGAGCAGCTCTCTACTGGTTCTGGTATGGCAGGTCCACCCACTGGGATGCCAGACCCTGACAGGTCCACCCACTGGGATGCTAGACCCTGACAGGCCCACCCGCTGGGAAGCCAGACCCTGACAGGCCCACCCAATGGGATGCCAGACCCTGACAGGCCCACCCAATGAGATGCCAGACCCTGACAGGTCCACCCAATCAGATGTATGTGGTTTAAGCATTGATGTGGACTTAGACCATCAAATTGTGTTTATTTTCCTATTTAAAAAAGTGTGATTTTGAGAGTGAAAATCAGAAAAATCTATAAGATTTATTTTTCACACAGGTTGCCTTTCCTTCACTGGGCGGTGCTTTTCCTTCACTGGGCGGTGCTTTTCCTTCGCTGTGCGGTGCCTTTCCTTCGCTGGGCGGTGCTTTTCCTTCGCTGGGCGGTGCCTTTTCTTCGCTGGGCGGTGCTTTTCCTTCACTGGGCGGTGCTTTTCCTTTGCTGGGCGGTGTCTTTCCTTCAATGGGCGGTGTCTTTCCTTCGCTGGGCGGTGCCTTTCCTTCGCTGGGCGGTGCCTTTCCTTCGCTGGGCGGTGTCTTTCCTTCGCTAAGGCGTTGTCTTTTCTTCGCTGGGCGGTGTCTTTCCTTCGCTGGGCGGTGCCTTTCCTTCGCTGGGCGGTGCCTTTCCTTCGCTGGGCGGTACTTTTCCTTCGCTGGGCGGACTGTTTGGGAACCGTTTGGCACTTCTCTAGGCACCACTACACCGCTGCATAGGGCTGATGGAGAGACAGCAGTCACACACAGCATGACGTTAAAGGATAAGCAGTCCATAAACTCAGACATAATAAGCCAGTAGGTCCCAATCACAAGAATACAAAAACAAAGCATTAACCATTTCCCAATCTGAATTTACAACTATTACTTCCCATTGCAAAAAACATTTCACATTTAGCACACAATGTAACTGGTGATCTAAAGTTTGTGCAGCACCACCCTATGGAGAGCCTTGCGGTTGAGGATGGTGCAGTTGCCATAGCAGGCGGTGATACAGCACGACAGGATGCTCTCAATTGTGCATCTGTAAAACTTTGTCAGGGTTTTAGGTGACAAGACAAATTTCTTCATCCTGCTGAGGTTGAAGAGGTACTGTTGCATCTTCTTCACCACACTGTCTGTGTGGATGGACCATTTCATTTTGTCTGTGATGTGTACATCGAGGAATTTAAAACTTTCCACCTTCTCCACTACTGTCCCTTCGATGTGGATAGGGGTGTGCTCCCTCTGCTGTTTCCTGAAATCTACGATCATCTCCTTTGTTTTGTTGATGTTGTTTTGTAGGTTGTCTCATTGTTGTTGGTAATCAAGCCCACAACTGTTGTGTCATCTGCAAACTTGATGATTGAATTGGAGGCGTGCTTGGCCACGCAGTCATGGGTGAACAGGGAGTACAGGAGGGGGCTGAGCACACACTCTTGTGGGGCCCCAGTGTTGAGGGTCAGCGAAGTGGAGATGTTGTTTCCTACCTTCACCACCTGGGGGCGGCCCGTCAGGAAGTCTATGACCCAATTGCACATGGTAGGGTTGAGACCCAGGGCCTCGAGCTTAATGATGAGCTTGGAGGGTACTATGGTGTTCAATGCTGAGCTGTAGTAAATGAACAGCATTCTTACATAGGTATTCCTGTTGTCCAGATGGGATAGGGCAGTGTGCAGTGTGATGGCGATTGCATCGTCTGTGGACCTGTTGGGGCGGTATGCAAACTGAAGTGGGTCTAGGGTGGCTGGTAGGGTGGAGGTGATATGATCCTTTACTATTCTCTCAAAGCACTTCATGATGACTGAAGTGAGTGCGACGGGGCGGTAGTCATTTAGTTCAGTTACCTTTGCCTTATTGGATGCAGGAACAATGGTGGCCATCTTGAAGCATGTGGGCACAGCAGACTGGGATAGGGAGAGATTTAATATGTGTAGCACACCAGCCAGCTGGTCTGCGCTTGCTTTGAGGACACGGCTAGGGATGCCGTCTGGACCAGCAACCTTGCGAGGGTTAACATGTTAAAATGTCTTACTCACGTCGGCCACGGAGAAGGAGAATCCTTGGTAGCGGGCCGTGTCAGTGGTACTGTGTTATCCTCAAAGCAGGCAAAGAAGGTGTTTAGCTTGTCTGAAAGCGTGACGTCGGTGACCGCGACGTGGCTGGTTTTCTTTTTGAAGTCTGTGGTTTCCTGTAGACCCTGCCACATAGGTCTCGTGTCTGTGCCATTAAATTGCGACTTCATTTTGTCCCTGTACCGACATTTAGCTTGTTTGATTGCCTTGCGGAGGGAATAACTACACTGTTTTTATTCTGCCATATTCCCAGTCATCTTTCCATGGTTAAATGTGGTGGTTCACGCTTTCAGTTTTGCGCGAATGCCGCAATCCATCCACAGTTTCTGGTTAGGGTAGATTTTAATAGTCACAGTGGGTACAACATCTAAAATGCACTTCCTTATAAACTCACTCACTGAATCAGTGTATATGTAGATATTATTCTCTGAGGCTGCCCGGAAACATTTCCCAGTCCGCATGATGAAAAAAATCTTGAAGTGTGGATTCCGATTTGTCAGACCAGCTTTGAATGGTTTTGGTAACGGGTACATCCTGTTTGAGTTTCTGCCTATAGGACGGTAGGAGCAAAATGGAGTCGTGGTCAGATTTGCCGAAGGGAGGGTGGGGGAGGGCCTTGTATGCATCACAGAAGTTAGAGTAGCAGTGAGTGGTCTAGTGTAATGCCCATGCGAGCTCTGCAATCAATATGCTGATAGAATTTAGGTAGCCTTGTTCTCAAATTTGCTTTGTTAAAATCCCCAGCTACAATAAATGCAGCCTCAGGATATATGGTTTCTATCCCAGTGGTTCACAATCTTTTTTGGTTACTATACCACCAACTGAATTTGGCTCTGCCCGGAGTACCCCCTCGTGCATTTTACCAGTAGGCCTATGGTCTCATGAGTCTTCTCAAGTACCCCCAGGACCCTGGTTGGGAATCACTGATCTGATCACTGACTATTGTTGATTTTGGCCCAATAGGCCTGCTGGCATATGACCTCTTTCAAGGAGCTTTCCATTTTGATATGGTTATTTAGCCTAAAAACCTTTAGGCCTACCTATAAAAAAAGCAACTTATATGGGTAGGACGATCCAGACTACCGCCCAGGAACTTAAACCTGTCTGCTCTCTCTGCCGTTTGTTAGAATGTGTTCTAGAATGTGATTTGGTTCTATAAGATGTTCTGGAGCAGTCAAAGCTGAAGCTGGAGGAGGACCACCCAGAGCAGGAGTCAGAGGTGAAGCTGAAGGAGGACCACCCAGAGCAGGAGTCAGAGGTGAAGCTGGAAGAGGACCACCCAGAGCAGGAGTCAAAGCTGAACCTGGAGGAGGACCACCCAGAGCAGGAGTCAGAGCTGAAGCTGGAGGAGGACCACCCAGAGCAGGAGTCAGAGTTGAAGCTGGAGGAGGACCACCCAGAGCAGGAGTCAGAGCTGAAGCTGGAGGAGGACCACCCAGAGCAGGAGTCAGAGCTGAAGCTGGAGGAGGACCACCCAGAGCAGGAGTCAGAGCTGAAGCTGGAGGAGGACCACCCAGAGCAGGAGTCAGAGCTGAAGCTGGAGGAGGACCACCCAGAGCAGGAGTCAGAGCTGAAGCTGGAGGAGAACCACCCAGAGCAGGAGTCAGAGCTGAAGCTGTAGGAGGACCACCCAGAGCAGGAGTCAGAGCTGAAACTGGAGGAGGACCACCCAGAGCAGGAGTCAGAGCTGAAGCTGGAGGAGGACCACCCAGAGCAGGAGTCAGAGCTGAAGCTGGAGGAGGACCACCTAGAGCAGGAGTCAGAGCTGAAGCTGGAGGAGGACCACCCAGAGCAGGAGTCAGAGCTGAAGCTGGAGGAGAACCACCCAGAGCAGGAGTCAGAGCTGAAGATGTAGGAGGATCACCCAGAGCAGGAGTCAGAGGATCAGTAGGATGGTCAGTTTTACAAGGGTATGTTTGGCAGCATGAGTGAAGGATGCTTTGTTGCGAAATAGGAAGCCAATTCTAGATTTAACTTTGGATTGGAGATGTTTGATGTGAGTCTGGAAGGAGAGTTTACAGATGGGGTATATTGTGTAGGCTGTAAAGGTCTTCTTCACCTTGCTGTCTGTGTGAATGGACCATTTCAGGTTGTCAATGATGTGCACCCCGAGGAACTTGAAGCTTTTGACCTTCCACTGCGGCCCTATCGATGTTGATGTGGGCGTACTCTCACTGCTGCCTCCTGTAGTCCACGACCAGCTCCTTCGTTTTGTTGACGTTGAGGGAGAGGTTATTTTCCTGGCACCACTGGAACACCTACGTGAGAATGCTATTAATTGACTACAGCTCAACACAATAGTGCCCTCAAAGCTCATCACTAAGCTAAGAACCCTGGGACTGAACACCTCCCTCTGCAACTGGATCCTAGACTTCCTGACTGGCCGTCCCCAGGTGGTAAGGGTAGGTAACAACACATCTGCTGTGCTGATCCTCAACACGGGGCCCCTCAGCTCAGTCCCCTCCTGTACTCCCTGTTCACCCATGACTGTATGGCCAGGCACAACTCCAACACCATCATTAAGTTTGCCGACGACTCAACAGTGGGAGGCCTGATCACCGACAAAGATGAGACAGCCTGTAGGGAGGAGGTCACTGCCAGGATAACAACCTCGCCCTCATCGTGATGAAGACAAAGGAGATGATTGTGGACTACAGGAAAAGGAGGACCGAGCACGCCCCCATTCTCATCGACGGTGCTGTAGTGTAGCAGGTTGAGAGCTTCAAGTTCCTTGGATTTGTCATGACTGTCCTGTGAGGATCACAATGGGTCAGATCAGCTTGGCAATGGATGACAATAACCAGACCCTCTCCCCCCCGAAAAAGGGGGGGGGGACTGTGGGGGTTTTGACACCGCCATGCCCGGTCGTATTTTTAAAATTTTTAAATTTATTTATTTCAAATTTTACCCCTTTTTCTCCCCAATTTCGTGGTATCCAATTGTTGTAGTAGCTACTATCTTGTCTCATTGCTACAACTCCCGTACGGGCTCGGGAGAGACGAAGGTTGAATGTCATGCGTCCTCCGATATACAACCCAACTAGCCGTACTGCTTCTTAACACAGCGCACATCCAACCCGGAAGCCAGCCGCACCAATGTGTCGGAGGCTACACCGTGCACCTGGCAACCTTGGCTAGCGCGCACTGCGCCCGGCCCGCCACAGGAGTCGCTGGTGCGCGATGAGACAAGGAGATCCCTACCGACCAATCCCTCCCTAACCCGGACGACGCTAGGCCAATTGTGCGTCGCCCCACGGACCTCCCGGTCGCGGCCGGTTACGACAGAGCCTGGGCGCGAACCCAGGGACTCTGATGGCACAGCTGGCGCTGCAGTACAGCGCCCTTAGTCCACAATCATCTCCTCCTATCCTTTGCACATTAAGTAGCCACTCCCTGAGTGAAGTCAGAAGAGCGTGTCAGACGGACAGAGTGCATAAAAAGCCTTGGTAACGAAATTAACTTGAGACCAGAAAAGCATGGAGCGGTAGCTTCCTGTTGGAAATGGTTGAAACTTTGAACCTCAACACGAGATGAAGAAATGAACTCACCTTCCTTTAGACCAGAGAGACGAAGAGCTGCAGCTCATGTCCATCGTGGTCCGAATCCTGAATACTAACACGAGGAGGAAGATGCGATAAACTCCCCCTCTCAGTCAATCACTGGTACAGCTGATTAGCTGTCTTATGTCAGATATCGAGAAAAGCTAATCTAAGTGAGACAATCCTACTATACTCATCAATGGGAATTGTCCGCATGGTTGGTTATCTTCCAGAGTGAACAACAGTAGAAGACGGGAAGGGGATAAAAGGGGCACATTATATAACTATTCTCCCATAAACCATATACTTATATGGAGAGGACTCCCATATACGTATATGGTTTATAGGAGAATAGTTATATAATGTGCATAATGTGTCCCTTTTTCTCACCCCCCTCCATCTATTTTGTTACATGCTGTCATATCTTGTCAGTCCACTAGGGACTTTTGTCTCATGTAAGTGTGTGAATATTCGGTATTATTATTTAGTTAGCTAGTAGATAAATGATTAAACCAATTTGTGTAGTACTGAATAATGAGCAAGGCTGGGGTTTTTTCAGATCCAAGAAGGTTATGACTGGTCAGAATGACGATATGATAAGAGGGAATGATTAATAAGATGACTGTTTATCGATTAAGTAGATATAGACCTTATAGCGTTTAATTCTGGAGATAGTAACTTGTTAACAACTTCTTCTGTGGTACCCCAAATCCTAATGAGTTAAATCCTACACGATTAATTTAATCTGGTAACAATTAAATCTAGTTAGTGGATTAAATAAATAACAGCCATCAGATTAATGAAAGTAAAGTCACAACAGTATCCACATCACCATCATCTATCTGAGCAGCTAACCGATCGCTGCAGCTGTACATAGTCTATTGGTAAATAGCCCACCCATTTTCACCTGCCTCATCCCCATACTGTTTTTGTTTATTTATTTTTCTGCTCTTTTGCACACCAATATATCTATCTACCTGTACATAACCATCTGATCATTTATCACTCCAGTGTTAATCTGCATAATTGTAATTATTCGCCTACCTTCTCATGCCTTTTGCACACAATGTATATAGACTCCCCTTTTTCTACTGTGTTATTGACTTGTTAATTGTTTACTCCATGTGTAACTCTGTGTTGTCTGTTCACACTGCTATGCCTTATCTTGGCCAGGTCGCAGTTGCAAATGAGAACTTGTTCTCAACTAGCCTACTTGGTTAAATAAAGGTGAAATAAAAAAATTAAATAAAAAAACAAACGATCATGGTCCAAATACACCAAGACAGTCGTGAAGAGGGCACGACGAAGCCTATTCAGGAGACTGAAAAGATTGGACCTGGGTCCTCATCCTCAAAAGGTTCTACAGCTGCACCATCGAGAGTGTCTGATCTGACTGGTTGCATCACTGCCTGGTATGGCAAGTGCTCGGTCTCCGACCGCAAGGCACTACAGAGGGTAGTGCGTACAGCCCAGTACATCACTGAGGCCAAGCTTCCTGCCATCCAGGACCTCTATACCAGGAAGTGTCAGAGGAAGGCCCTAAAAATTGTCAATAACTCCAGCCCCCCCCTGTTATTTTACTGCACCTCTTTAAGGATTTGTTTTTTACTTATAATATTTTTTACTTAACGCATGTTTTTCTTAAAACGGCATTTTTGATTAAGGATTTGTAAGTCTGCATCTACCTACACCTGTTGTATTCGGCGTATCAGACAAATCTAATTTGAAGATCAGTCAGCCGTTTTGATGCTCTCGAACACGGCCTGTGACTAGCTATTCTCCAAACCAAGTTACGCTAGTTTAACAATTTATCTGTAGCAGGGAATAGCGCAGCGGCAAAAAAAAAAATGTTACGCTCGTTCGTTACCTGACTGGCGAGGTTGAGCTGACAGACAACATCCACTGGAGAGAGAGAGAGAGAGGGGAGGAGGAGGAACATGGAATGAAGAAAATTACATTAAACAAAAAACACAATGAGGTTGGAATTACCGTGTCTTAAACCAACCGGAGAAGGTACACGCTTTCCCTCCCTTCGTTCATTGTTTGTTTGTTTTTGACCAATAGTTTAGTGAAAAACGAATTGAAAGAAATGTGCATCAATCTCGACAGTAACAGTTACGGATTAAGGAGTTGCCCTGTTTTTTTGTTGTCGTATTATATTTATTATTCGGGAAATGTCAACAAACTGATTGCTTTTTGTTCATTTGTAAACGTATAGCTATAACGTTATCAACTCTACTTCTGTATTTACAACTTAATGTTTTTCTAAACCAACGACATTATATCGTAGTGAAGTTCCATCGCTAGGCCATAGCAACAAATCAACTGCCAGTTAGCAACGAGCTAACGGTTAGCAAAGCTAGCTAGGTACAGTAACTTCCTGTGATACCGTAGGTAGTTAGGCAAATTAGCTGGTTAGCAAAGCTAGCTAAATGTACATATTACAATAGTTGCATTTTGATTGCTTATCTAACTCACCAGATATCATCTGGCATTAACCACGTTAGGTAATTGGTTGAGGTAAAAGCCTACAGCTAGCCGACGCCGGTGAATCTGCCTGCTCTAGCTAACGTTAGCTAGGCGACTAGCTAGCGTGCTATCCAAAACCGCAACTAAATATGTTAGTTAGGCGCCTCGCTAACTTGTGTTCGCTTTATAATGCAAATGTTATATTTTCCTAATCGATTGTCAACTACGACGACAACGCCAGAAAGACAACTAGCTAATGTTAGCTAGCATATCGATGTGTTGCAAGCTAGGACAACAGGTAAATGTTTCAGGCCTAGCTAACTAATCCCCCGTGATTAATGTGTTCAAGCTGTGTAAAAACATCAACGTCACGTACAATGTAAAAAATGAATAACGTCAACTAGTTTGGTTCGTCGACCAACCTAAACAGATACACACATCGCACAAAACCCTGTTCACACTAACTAGGCTAAGAGTCAGCTACCTATCTTGGCAGCCTATAACTAGTTAGCGAGCTTGGGCCTAACTCGATTAGCTAACCAAATACTTTTACAGTAGGTCCGGCGTAAGTTTTCCAGATACCTGGCTAGATCGACTCTACTGAAAATCAAGCCAACCTATCTATCTTTGCATTGATCTTGTCCATGGCTGTATTGCAAGCATAACTTTGCCATATGACTAACTTAACGATCTAGTAGTAGTAGTACGTTGACTTTACATGACTAGATACTTGGTTAGTTGCTGTCTGTGTTTGGAGTATATTATTGCTAGGTACTTGGTTAGTTGCTGTCTGTGTTTGGAGTATATTCTTGCTAGGTACTTGGTTAGTTGTTGTCTGTGTTTGGAGTATATTCTTGCTAGGTACTTGGTTAGTTGCTGTCTGTGTTTGGAGTATATTATTGCTAGGTACTTGGTTAGTTGCTGTCTGTGTTTGGAGTATATTCTTGCTAGGTACTTGGTTAGTTGCTGTCTGTGTTTGGAGTATATTATTGCTAGGTACTTGGTTAGTTGTTGTCTGTGTTTGGAGTATATTATTGCTAGGTACTTGGTTAGTTGTTGTCTGTGTTTGGAGTATATTATTGCTAGGTACTTGGTTAGTTGTTGTCTGTGTTTGGAGTATATTATTGCTAGGTACTTGTTTAGTTGTTGTCTGTGTTTGGAGTATATTCTTGCTAGGTACTTGGTTAGTTGCTGTCTGTGTTTGGAGTATATTATTGCTAGGTACTTGGTTAGTTGCTGTCTGTGTTTGGAGTATATTATTGCTAGGTACTTGTTTAGTTGTCTGTGTTTGGAGTATATTCTTGCTAGGTACTTGGTTAGTTGCTGTCTGTGTTTGGAGTATATTATTGCTAGGTACTTGGTTAGTTGTTGTCTGTGTTTGGAGTATATTATTGCTAGGTACTTGGTTAGTTGTTGTCTGTGTTTGGAGTATATTATTGCTAGGTACTTGTTTAGTTGTTGTCTGTGTTTGGAGTATATTCTTGCTAGGTACTTGGTTAGTTGCTGTCTGTGTTTGGAGTATATTATTGCTAGGTACTTGGTTAGTTGCTGTCTGTGTTTGGAGTATATTATTGCTAGGTACTTGTTTAGTTGTCTGTGTTTGGAGTATATTCTTGCTAGGTACTTGGTTAGTTGCTGTCTGTGTTTGGAGTATATTATTGCTAGGTACTTGGTTAGTTGTTGTCTGTGTTTGGAGTATATTATTGCTAGGTACTTGGTTAGTTGTTGTCTGTGTTTGGAGTATATTATTGCTAGGTACTTGGTTAGTTGTTGTCTGTGTTTGGAGTATATTATTGCTAGGTACTTGTTTAGTTGTCTGTGTTTGGAGTATATTCTTGCTAGGTACTTGGTTAGTTGCTGTCTGTGTTTGGAGTATATTATTGCTAGGTACTTGTTTAGTTGTTGTCTGTGTTTGGAGTATATTATTGCTAGGTACTTGTTTAGTTGTCTGTGTTTGGAGTATATTCTTGCTAGGTACTTGGTTAGTTGCTGTCTGTTTGGAGTATATTCTTGCTAGGTACTTGGTTAGTTGTTGTCTGTGTTTGGAGTATATTCTTGCTAGGTACTTGGTTAGTTGTTGTCTGTGTTTGGAGTATATTATTGCTAGGTACTTGGTTAGTTGCTGTCTGTGTTTGGAGTATATTCTTGCTAGGTACTTGGTTAGTTGCTGTCTGTGTTTGGAGTATATTATTGCTAGGTACTTGGTTAGTTGTTGTCTGTGTTTGGAGTATATTCTTGCTAGGTACTTGGTTAGTTGTTGTCTGTGTTTGGAGTATATTATTGCTAGGTACTTGGTTAGTTGCTGTCTGTGTTTGGAGTATATTCTTGCTAGGTACTTGGTTAGTTGCTGTCTGTGTTTGGAGTATATTCTTGCTAGGTACTTGGTTAGTTGCTGTCTGTGTTTGGAGTATATTATTGCTAGGTACTTGGTTAGTTGCTGTCTGTGTTTGGAGTATATTATTGCTAGGTACTTGTTTAGCTGTCTGTGTTTGGAGTATATTCTTGCTAGGTACTTGTTTAGTTGCTGTCTGGGTTTAGAGTATATTATTGCTAGGTACGTACTGATGTTCTCCCAGGATCTTTGCCCCTTGCCACTCCATAAACAAAATAAACCCAAAACCAAAGCCTTTTTTGTTAGTTTTTTTTGCTGTTATCCAACTGGCAGTATCACTTAAGATGAATTACTAAGGAATCTTATTCCTAAAACCACCCAGCCATCACATTTTGAATGAGACAATGGATTCCCCTGGCTGTGTTTACAAACATATCCTCTTGTTTATTATGAAGTGAGACAACTGTGTCAATTGTAGAAATTCATCACAACACAAGATCCACTAAACAGTCTTTGAAATGTGTCATCAGCACAGCAGCGAAACTGTAAAAGCTAGAGATTAAGTAACCACAGAGTAAGGCCTACCCGGCTGGATGTGGATGTCGATATTTGTGGCTTTGCTGCACACCACAAAAATCAGCTGCACATGTAGGAGGGTCTGAATTTAAGGTCATATTGTGTGGTGTTGTGATGATAGTCTCAGTCATAACTGATCAGATGCATATGTCAGGAGCAAGAGGTTACGTGGTATTCCTCCCAAATGGCACCATTTTGACCACAGCCCAAGGGCACTATATAGGGAAAAGGGAGCCATTTGGGACCTTTCAATGGATAGAGACCTTGTTGTTCCGCCTGTCTCTGTGAAACTGGTTTGTTGAGAATAACAGATAATCCCATAAAAACATGGCAGTTCCTGTTCATGACTGACAGTCTCTCTGCTGTGCTAGTTATCAAGACAGACTAGCCTCTCTAACCTGACCCCCAATGGAAGCCGGAGAGGTATAGGCTGGTCTCTGTGTAACTTGACCCCACCTGAAGCCAGAGAGGAAAAGGCTGGTTGCACCCCCTTTTGCCCTCAGAACAGCCTCAATTAATCTGTGCATGGACTCTGCAAGGTGTCCACAGGGATGCTGGCCCATGTTGACTTCAATGCTTCCCACAGTTGTGTCAAGTTGGCTGGATCTTTGGGTTGCGCTGCTTTATCTTGGCCAGGTCGCAGTTGTAAATGAGAACTTGTTCTCAACTGGCCTACCTAGTTAAATAAAGTTTGGGGAAAAATAACTAAATATAATTTGCCTGGTTCGTCTGTCATGGAAAGAGCAGGTGTTCCTAATGTTTTGACACTACAACCCACACAGTAAAATACAGTAGGGGGATGTTCCACATAGCCTACACATTTTCTTTCTAGTTTAAGATTACTGCCAGGTCTAGCTATAGCATGATGTTGATGGATTCCTACTAGGTCTAGCTATAGCATGTTGTTGATGGATTCCTGCTAGGTCTAGCTATAGCATGTTGTTGATGGATTCCTGCTAGGTCTAGCTATAGCATGATGTTGATGGATTCCTACTAGGTCTAGCTATAGCATGTTGTTGATGGATTCCTGCTAGGTCTAGCTATAGCATGATGTTGATGGATTACTGCCAGGTCTAGCTATAGCATGATGTTGATGGATTCCTACTAGGTCTAGCTATAGCATGATGTTGATGGATTCCTACTAGGTCTAGCTATAGCATGATGTTGATGGATTCCTGCTAGGTCTAGCTATAGCATGTTGTTGATGGATTCCTGCTAGGTCTAGCTATAGCATGATGTTGATGGATTCCTACTAGGTCTAGCTATAGCATGTTGTTGATGGATTCCTACTAGGTCTAGCTATAGCATGTTGTTGATGGATTCCTACTAGGTCTAGCTATAGCATGTTGTTGATGAATTCCTACTAGGTCTAGCTATAGCATGTTGTTGATGGATTCCTACTAGGTCTAGCTATAGCATGTTGTTGATGGATTCCTGCTAGGTCTAGCTATAGCATGTTGTTGATGGATTCCTGCTAGGTCTAGCTATAGCATGTTGTTGATGGATTCCTGCTAGGTCTAGCTATAGCATGTTGTTGATGGATTCCTGCTAGGTCTAGCTATAGCATGTTGTTGATGGATTCCTGCTAGGTCTAGCTATAGCATGTTGTTGATGGATTCCTGCTAGGTCTAGCTATAGCATGTTGTTGATGGATTCCTGCTAGGTCTAGCTATAGCATGTTGTTGATGGATTCCTGCTAGGTCTAGCTATAGCATGTTGTTGATGGATTCCTGCTAGGTCTAGCTATAGCATGTTGTTGATGGATTCCTGCTAGGTCTAGCTATAGCATGTTGTTGATGGATTCCTGCTAGGTCTAGCTATAGCATGTTGTTGATGGATTCCTGCTAGGTCTAGCTATAGCATGTTGTTGATGGGATTTAAAAAAATGGTATACCACTTTTCCAGGCATCTTAAAGATCTGTTAATCTGTAAGATTTGTGTGGGACTATCTGGACCAAATGAACCTATTGCCTACCAAAAGGCTCTTTATAAGACGGAGAGATGGAGTCTAATCTTAGATGAAATGTCTGTGACACTTCAACCAGAGACAAAACCCCTCTAGATTGCTGACCTGCATAGATGTCTAATAATACCAGGCCTGTTGAGATCAGCATACTCCTGTCTGCTGCGTGTTCAACCCAAATATCTCTACTGTGTGTTTGTACACGCACTGCAAGTCATCCTTGGGCCATATTACCATGGTAGGTTACCATGTATCATATAGTTTGAAACCACTTTCTCTTTGGCATATCTTACTTTATTTTGTCAGTGTAAAGACAGCCTAAATCATGTTGTGTCCACACTGTGTCCCAACTGGCAAACTAGTATCTATTACAGCCATTCTGTCAACACTGTCCCAACTGGCAAACTAGTATCTATTACAG
This sequence comes from Oncorhynchus clarkii lewisi, assembly GCF_045791955.1. Lineage (NCBI taxonomy): Eukaryota > Metazoa > Chordata > Actinopteri > Salmoniformes > Salmonidae > Oncorhynchus > Oncorhynchus clarkii. The sequence goes on from NC_092174.1 coordinate 48,330,372, forward strand.
CCATTCTGTCCACACTGTGTCCCAACTGGCAAACTAGTATCTATTACAGCCATTCTGTCAACACTGTGTCCCAACTGGCAACGTAGTATCTATTACAGCCATTCTGTCCACACTGTGTCCCAACTGGCAACGTAGTATCTATTACAGCCATTCTGTCCACACTGTGTCCCAACTGGCAACGTAGTATCTATTACAGCCATTCTGTCAACACTGTGTCCCAACTGGCAACCTAGTATCTATTACAGCCATTCTGTCCACACTGTGTCCCAACTGGCAACGTAGTATCTATTACAGCCATTCTGTCAACACTGTGTCCCAACTGGCAAACTAGTATCTATTACAGCCATTCTGTCAACACTGTGTCCCAACTGGCAAACTAGTATCTATTACAGCCATTCTGTCAACACTGTGTCCCAACTGGCAACGTAGTATCTATTACAGCCATTCTGTCCACACTGTGTCCCAACTGGCAAACTAGTATCTATTACAGCCATTCTGTCAACACTGTGTCCCAACTGGCAACCTAGTATCTATTACAGCCATTCTGTCCACACTGTGTCCCAACTGGCAAACTAGTATCTATTACAGCCATTCTGTCCACACTGTGTCCCAACTGGCAAACTAGTATCTATTACAGCCATTCTGTCAACACTGTGTCCCAACTGGCAAACTAGTATCTATTACAGCCATTCTGTCAACACTGTGTCCCAACTGGCAACCTAGTATCTATTACAGCCATTCTGTCCACACTGTGTCCCAACTGGCAACGTAGTATCTATTACAGTCATTCTGTCAACACTGTGTCCCAACTGGCAAACTAGTATCTATTACAGCCATTCTGTCAACACTGTGTCCCAACTGGCAAACTAGTATCTATTACAGCCATTCTGTCAACACTGTGTCCCAACTGACAACGTAGTATCTATTACAGCCATTCTGTCCACACTGTGTCCCAACTGGCAAACTAGTATCTATTACAGCCATTCTGTCAACACTGTGTCCCAACTGGCAAACTAGTATCTATTACAGCCATTCTGTCAACACTGTGTCCCAACTGGCAACCTAGTATCTATTACAGCCATTCTGTCCACACTGTGTCCCAACTGGCAACGTAGTATCTATTACAGCCATTCTGTCAACACTGTGTCCCAACTGGCAAACTAGTATCTATTACAGCCATTCTGTCAACACTGTGTCCCAACTGGCAAACTAGTATCTATTACAGCCATTCTGTCCACACTGTGTCCCAACTGGCAACGTAGTATCTATTACAGCCATTCTGTCCACACTGTGTCCCAACTGGCAAACTAGTATCTATTACAGCCATTCTGTCAACACTGTGTCCCAACTGGCAACCTAGTATCTATTACAGCCATTCTGTCCACACTGTGTCCCAACTGGCAAACTAGTATCGATTACAGCCATTCTGTCCACACTGTGTCCCAACTGGCAACGTAGTATCTATTACAGCCATTCTGTCCACACTGTGTCCCAACTGGCAACGTAGTATCTATTACAGCCATTCTGTCCACACTGTGTCCCAACTGGCAAACTAGTATCTATTACAGCCATTCTGTCAACACTGTGTCCCAACTGGCAAACTAGTATCTATTACAGCCATTCTGTCAACACTGTGTCCCAACTGGCAACCTAGTATCTATTACAGCCATTCTGTCCACACTGTGTCCCAACTGGCAACGTAGTATCTATTACAGCCATTCTGTCAACACTGTGTCCCAACTGGCAAACTAGTATCTATTACAGCCATTCTGTCAACACTGTGTCCCAACTGGCAAACTAGTATCTATTACAGCCATTCTGTCAACACTGTGTCCCAACTGGCAACGTAGTATCTATTACAGCCATTCTGTCCACACTGTGTCCCAACTGGCAAACTAGTATCTATTACAGCCATTCTGTCAACACTGTGTCCCAACTGGCAAACTAGTATCTATTACAGCCATTCTGTCAACACTGTGTCCCAACTGGCAACGTAGTATCTATTACAGCCATTCTGTCCACACTGTGTCCCAACTGGCAACCTAGTATCTATTACAGCCATGCTGTCCACACTGTGTCCCAACTGGCAAACTAGTATCTATTACAGCCATTCTGTCCACACTGTGTCCCAACTGGCAACCTAGTATCTATTACAGCCATTCTGTCCACACTGTGTCCCAACTGGCAACCTAGTATCTATTACAGCCATTCTGTCCACACTGTGTCCCAACTGGCAACCTAGTATCTATTACAGCCATTCTGTCCACACTGTGTCCCAACTGGCAAACTAGTATCTATTACAGCCATTCTGTCCACACTGTGTCCCAACTGGCAACCTAGTTTCTATTATAGCCATTCTGTCCACACTGTGTCCCAACTGGCAACCTAGTATCTATTACAGCCATTCTGTCCACACTGTGTCCCAACTGGCAACCTAGTATCTATTACAGCCATTCTGTCCACACTGTGTCCCAACTGGCAACCTAGTATCTATTACAGCCATTCTGTCCACACTGTGTCCCAACTGGCAAACTAGTATCTATTACAGCCATTCTGTCCACACTGTGTCCCAACTGGCAACCTAGTATCTATTATAGCCATTCTGTCCACACTGTGTCCCAACTGGCAACCTAGTATCTATTACAGCCATTCTGTCCACACTGTGTCCCAACTGGCAACCTAGTATCTATTACAGCCATTCTGTCCACACTGTGTCCCAACTGGCAACCTAGTATCTATTACAGCCATTCTGTCCACACTGTGTCCCAACTGGCAACCTAGTATCTATTACAGCCATTCTGTCCACACTGTGTCCCAACTGGCAAACTAGTTTCTATTACAGCCATTCTGTCCACACTGTGTCCCAACTGGCAACCTAGTATCTATTACAGCCATTCTGTCCACACTGTGTCCCAACTGGCAACCTAGTATCTATTACAGCCATTCTGTCCACACTGTGTCCCAACTGGCAACCTAGTATCTATTACAGCCATTCTGTCCACACTGTGTCCCAACTGGCAACCTAGTATCTATTACAGCCATTCTGTCCACACTGTGTCCCAACTGGCAACCTAGTATCTATTACAGCCATTCTGTCCACACTGTGTCCCAACTTGCAAACTAGTATCTATTACAGCCATTCTGTCCACATTGTGTCCCAACTGGCAACCTAGTATCTATTACAGCCATTCTGTCCACACTGTGTCCCAACTGGCAACCTAGTATCTATTACAGCCATTCTGTCCACACTGTGTCCCAACTGGCAACCTAGTATCTATTACAGCCATTCTGTCCACACTGTGTCCCAACTGGCAACCTAGTATCTATTACAGCCATTCTGTCCATACTGTGTCCCAACTGGCAAACTAGTATCTATTACAGCCATTCTGTCCATACTGTGTCCCAACTGGCAACCTAGTATCTATTACAGCCCATTCTGTCCATACTGTGTCCCAACTGGCAACCTATTTCCTGTAGTGCACTACTTTTGACCAGGACCAACGTGAAGTGTGTCAGCTCCATTCATTAGGCTGCACTTCTATCTGCAACAAGCCCAGGTAAACATCAACTCTCTGAGCAGTGGACAGCCCAGTTAAAAAATATATATTTTTTGACTCATCAATCTACATACAATACCCGATAGTGACAAAGCAAAAACAGGTTTTTAGAAATGTTGGTACGTTTATAAAAAATACGAAACTGAAAAGGGTCTGAAGTATTCTGACCCTTTACTCAGTACTTTGTTGAAGCACCTTTGGCAGCGATTACAGCCTCAAGTCTTCTTGGGTATGACTCTACAATCTTGACACACCTGTATTTGGGGAGTATCTCCCATTCTTCTCTGCAGATCCTCTCAATCTCTGTCAGGTTTTTGCTCTGACATGCACTGTCAACTGTGGGACCGTATATAGACAGTTGTGTGCCTTTCCAAATCATGTCCAATCCATTGAATTTACCACAGGTGGACTCCAATCAAGTTGTAGAAACATCTCAGGGATGATCAATGGAAATGGGATGCACCTGAGCTCAATTTTGTGCTGTATACGACCAAACAATTGACTAGTCAAGTAAATGGGGTCAGCTCTGTGTTCGTATATAAATCAAATTGATTCATAACGATCTTCTTACATCAGCTGATGTCACAAAGTGCTGTACAAAAACCCAGCCTGAATCCCCAAACAGCAAGCAATGCAGGTGTAGAAGCATGGTAGCTAGGAAAAATTCCCTAGAAAGGCCAGAACGTAGGAAGAAACCTAGAGAGGAACCAGGCTATGAGGTGTGGCTTTGTCCTCTTCTGGCTGTGCCGGGTGGAGATTATAACAGAACATGGCCAAAATGTTCAAATGTTCATAGATGACCAGCAGGGTCAAATAATATTAATCACAGTGGTTGTCGAGGGTGCAACACGTCAGCACCTCAGTAGTAAATGTCAGTTGGCTTTTCATAGCCGATCATTGCGAGTCTCTTTACCTCTCCTGCTGTCTCTGGAGAGTTGAAAACAGCAGGTCTGGGACAGGTAGCACGTCCAGTGAACAGCTCAGGGTTCCATAGCCTGATTATTTTATTTCGCTACATCAAGTAGTGTCTTATAAGTGGGCTTGGGCGGTATTAAGATTGTCATACCCTCATACTGACCTTGTGCCATACCCGGATATTCGGTAATACCGGCACTGAACACAAGGGGCGCTGTTTTCAAACCTCACTGATACTCTATAATCCGAAGGTTAGCAATGCTAACAAGTACATGTAAAATCCAGTAGAATATGCTTACTAAATGCTAACAAGTTCACTGTGAACATTTTGTACAGTTTCTGACCTAAACTATACAAGTAACTCAAAAAAGGCTACACAGCACAAAACAAATCTCAGCCAGGAGGGGATTTCTCTGCTGTTACCAAGCGAAAGCTTGATTTTGGTAGACCCTAACCACATAATTAGATAGCTAACCAGCTAATAAATTAGCAAACCAAAAGCACAACTGCAGAGCATTTAGCATATTTTAGACAGTTAACTTAATAGTTATAAGATATCTAGCAGGAAAATATTTAGTTGTGAATTCCATACTGTAACTGGGTCACCTGGCGCGTGTTGAACAACTGAGTGAATCGCACGGCTCCGGTCTCTGGTCGTTGTGTGTTTTATAAACAAACACCGCGTGACTGGGAACTACTGTAAGTTACATAATAATGTTCTTTATCCCCTAACCAGGGACATCACTAGACATTCAGAACATCCGGGTCTCAGCCCTGAAGACTCCGGAGGGGTGGGATTTGATCCCTGCGTGGCCCCGCACTCTTGGCCTCGCATGTTAGCAGTGAACATTTTGCAAAAACACAAGGTGATGTTCATGTCTCACTGCTTTGTTCCATGCGCTGTGCTCTCCTGACGCCTAATAATTAACACTTCTTAATATTGACCACTTGTTGTGCCAAATACATCGTTACAGTTGGTGGTTTCCAGATATGTCCTGCTGTGCATCGTTACAGTTGGTGGTTAGCTAGCTGGCCAATTGTAGCTTTATTTGCATTGACATGAAATCAAAATGCCTCAAAACACCACATGATATCAATAACATGCAGAAATAAGCCACTGTGACAAAGTTTGATTTGATTTGAAAACCAATGGAACATAGGCTACTGGTTTCAAATGGTAAATCACAATATATTGGTCACCTAAACATACTAAACATATGTTATTGTGGGTGTAGGAACACAAGCATTTCCCTATCTCCAACAGTGCAGTAATATCTAACAATACACAAGGGGCTCCTGAGTGGCGCAGCGGTCTCAGGCACTGCATCTCGGTGCTAGAGGCGTCACTACAGACCCTGGTTCGATTCCAGGCTGTATCTCAACCGGCTGTGATTGGGAGTCCCATAGAGCGGCGCGCAATTGGTCCAGCGTCGTTAGGGTTTGGCCGGGGTAGGCCGTCATTGTAAATACGAATTTGTTCTTAACTGACTTTCCTAGTTAAATAAAGGTTGAATAAATAAATAACAATACACACATCTCAAATTAAAAGAATAAAATAAAATACATTTATGAATATTAGGACGTGCAATGTCGGGGTAGCATTGACTACAGTTGTATACAGTATAGACATATGAGATGAGTAAAATAGTATGTAAACATTAGTGATTCCATGTCTATGGATATGGGGCAGCAGGGTTGAGTAACCAGGTGAGTGATTCCATGTCTATGGATATGGGGCAGCAGGGTTGAGTAACCAGGTGAGTGATTCCATGTCTATGGATATGGGGCAGCAGGGTTGAGTAACCAGGTGAGGGATTCCATGTCTATGTATATGGGGCAGCAGGGTTGAGTAACCAGGTGAGTGATTCCATGTCTATGGATATGGGGCAGCAGGGTTGAGTAACCAGGTGAGTGATTCCATGTCTATGGATATGGGGCAGCAGGGTTGAGTAACCAGCTGAGTGATTCCATGTCTATGGATATGGGGCAGCAGCCTTTAAGGTGCAGGGTTGAGTAACCAGGTGAGTGATTCCATGTCTATGTATATGGGGCAGCAGCCTCTAAGGTGCAGGGTTGAGTAACCAGGTGAGTGATTCCATGTCTATGGATATGGGGCAGCAGGGTTGAGTAACCAGGTGAGGGATTCCATGTCTATGTATATGGGGCAGCAGGGTTGAGTAACCAGGTGAGTGATTCCATGTCTATGTATATGGGGCAGCAGGGTTGAGTAACCAGGTGAGGGATTCCATGTCTATGTATATGGGGCAGCAGGGTTGAGTAACCAGGTGAGGGATTCCATGTCTATGTATATGGGGCAGCAGGGTTGAGTAACCAGGTGAGGGATTCCATGTCTATGGATATGGGGCAGCAGGGTTGAGTGATTCCATGTCTATGTAAATGGGGCAGCAGCCTCTAAGGTGCAGGGTTGAGTAACCAGGTGAGTGATTCTATGTATATGGGGCAGCAGCCTCTAAGGTGCAGGGTTGAGTAACCAGGTGAGTGATTCCATGTCTATTGATATGGGGCAGCAGGGTTGAGTAACCAGGTGAGGGATTCCATGTCTATGGATATGGGGCAGCAGGGTTGAGTAACCAGGTGAGTGATTCCATGTCTATGGCAATGGGGCAGCAGGGTTGAGTAACCAGGTGAGTGATTCCATGTCTATGGATATAGGGCAGGGTTGAGTAATCAGGTGGTTACTTTAACAGTCTGATGGCCTTGAGATGGAAGCTGTTTTTCAGTCTCTCGGTCCCAGCTTTGTTCATGTCCTTGATGATCTTTATATATGGAAGTCTATTTATTAAATAATTGCTTCCACTGATATGGTCAGATTTTTGCCTAGGCTACTTTGAAGCAAGGTTAAACATGCCTCATAATATCTAGTAAAACGTCCCTGATGTCTTTTATTCCCCCAGTAACACAAGTGTCCTTGATGTCTTCATTCCCCCAGTAACACAAGTGTCCTTGATGTCTTCATTCCCCAGTAACACAAGTGTCCTTGATGTCTTTTATTCCCGCCGGAAACACAAGTGTCCTTGATGTCTTTATTCCCCCAGTAAGACAAGTGTCCTTGATAGAGAGCTGGGCTGGAGAGGGCGAGGCAGAGAGCTGGGCTGGAGAGAGCAAGGGGTGATAGGACAGACAGAGGCAGAGAGCGCTAGAGAGAGAGCTTGGCCGGGAAAAGAGAGAGTGCGAGAGAGGGGGGTGATAGGACAGAGCGGCAACGAGCACTAGAGAGAGAGCTTGGCTGGGGAAAGAAAGAGAGAGAGAGGGGGGGGGGGTGTATTTTTAGAGCTGGTACTCAAACACTAGATAACACTTCCTGCCTGTAGTTGTAGGATGAAACAAGCTTTGGTTTCTGGACCTGACCAATAGCTGTACTGTGGGATGACGTGGGCTCTGGTTTCTGGACCTGACCAGTAGCTGTACTGTAGGATGAGAGGGGCTCTGGTTTCTGAACCTGACCAGTAGCTGTACTGTAGGATGAGAGGGGCTCTGGTTTCTGAACCTGACCAGTAGCTGTACTGTAGGATGAGAGGGGCTCTGGTTTCTGGACCTGACCAGTAGCTGTACTGTGGGATGAGGTGGGCTCTGGTTTCTGGACCTGACCAGTAGCTGTACTGTAGGATGAGAGGGGCTCTGGTTTCTAACTCCGTCAGTCAGACGCTGAGCAGGCAGCTGCTGTAAATGACATACAGCTTTCAACACGACTTCCATTCTACTTTCTGTCCTGGATAATTCCCCTCTCCCCCGCCACCTTTTTTATGTGCCTGTAATGAGGCTGTGGTTGGTGACGATCAGAGGAAAAATGGATGTCTACCTACAAAGATACCGCCCAGAGCACTATGCAACATTTCTAAATGCACATACAGCTGTATATTGTAACACATAGTAGCTGACTAATGTCAGAGACAATTCTGCACATTCTAATACTTTGTTTTAGTTTGTCATGTCCTTGACCGTATCTAATTAAAATGGTTAACACTAAAATGATGGTCTAATTTTGTTATTACAAGTTATTATGATTGGTTTCCAGATATGTCCTGCTGTGCTATCTAGGTGGCGGTTTTTTTTCACAACACAGTTCAGACAAAACCACGGCCTGTTATTCAGAGGGGCCATTTCACCCTTAGGCAACAGGGGTCAGTTTGGGATGTAGGCAATTGCAGGAAGCTTGGCCCCAGTGAAGTACTGGGCCGTACGCACTACCCTCTGTAGCGCCTTGCAGTCAGATGCCGAACAGTTCCCATACCAGGCGGTGTTGCAACCGGTCAGGATGCTCTCGATGGTGCAGCTGTCAAACTTTTTGAGGATCTGGGGAACCATGCCAAAGCTTTTTAGCTTCCTTGGGGGGGAAAGGTTTTGTCGTCCCCTCTAAACGACTGTCTTGGTGTGTTTGGACCATGATAGATTGTTGATGTGGACACCAAGGAACTTGAAACTCTCGACCCGGTCCACTACAGCCCCGTTGATTTTAATGGGAGCCTGTTCTGCCCACCTTTTTCTGTAGTCCACGATCAGCTCCTTTGTCTTGCTCACATTGAGGGAGAGGTTGTTGTCCTGGCACCACACTGCCAGGTCTCTGACCTCCTCCCTATAGGCTGTCTCATTGTTGTCGGTGATCAGGCCTACCACTGTTGTGTCGTCAGAAAACTTAATGATGGGGTTGGAGTTGTTTGGCCAAGCAGTCGTGGGTGAACAGGGAGTACAGGAGGGGACTAAGTACACACCCCTAAGGGGCCCCAGTGTTGAGGATCAGCATGGCTATTCTGGTTGGGAAATGTACGTACAGTCACTGAGGGGACGATGTCGTCGATGCACTTATTGATGAAGCCAATGACCGAGGTGGTATACATCTCATTGCCATTGGGTGAATCCCGGAACATATTCCAGTCTGTGCTAGCAAAACAGTCCTGTAGCATAGCATCCGCGCCATCTGACCACTTCTGTATTGAGCGAGTCACTGGTACTTCCTGCTTAAAGTCCCCGGCCACTAGGGGCACCGCTTCTGGGTGAGCATTTTCTTGTTTGCTTATGGCCTTATAGAGTTGGTTGAGTGCGCTCTTAGTGCCAACGTCGGTCTGTGTAGACGGCTACAAATAATGTAGGTGAGAACTGCCTTGGTAGATAGTGTGGTCTACAGCTTATCATAAGGTACTCTACCTCAGGCGAGCAATACCTTGAGACTTCTTTAATATTAGACATCGCACACCAGCTGTTATTGACAAAAAGACACACCCCCCCACCCCTCGTCTTACTAGACGTAGCATCTCTGTTCTGCCGGTGCATTGAAAATCCCTCCAGCTCTATATTGTCCGTGTCGTCGTTCAACCACGACTCGGTGAAACATAGGATATCACTGCAGTCTGCTGCAGATGCGGTTCATGGTCTTATTTCTCGAGTCAGTTGTTTGAATGGCGTTAGGAGTGTGTTCATGTTTCAAGTTTCAAACATGTTCTCAAATGCCGTTGAAATGGCAGCAGCGGTATGAGAACCAGCCCATCCTTAAGCAATACGGCTTTCTTCAGTACGAAATCTTCATCGACCCACTGTACTGTCAGACTCAGCATGCTCATGGTGCTATTGAAGCTAATAACAGTGACACCCATAGCAAGTAGCTCATGGATGTGCATTTCAGCAATACTGTGTAACTCCGGTGGGGCAACATCTGGAAAAATAGTGCATACTTGGTAGTGTGTACCGGAGCTCGAAGTGCTCGACCAGTTGGCGAAAGCCAACATCATCCACGACAGAGAACGGTTGGTTGTCAAGGGCAATGAATTCCATTGTCTTTGCATTAATGGATTTTGCCTTTTGAGTTTCAAATGACTGCTCGACTTGATCTTGTTTCGTTGTTGTAAGTGTGCGCTTAGTTTTTTTTCTTTTGTTCTAAGTAGTTGCTGAACGTCTGGGGGTGATGCACTTTCTAATGAGTAGTTAGGTTTGTGGAATTGAAAGATTTCACTTTCTCCCCTCCTCGGGAAATAGTAGCAGCACAAATGTTGCATATGTCCTTTACCTTCCTTTGAAACGTTAAAATAGATCCACACAGCAGACATTGTGGGCCAGGTTAGGAATGCTGTGTTGCACGTGTAGCGCTGTACTTTTCATGGCGTCATCATCTTCCTACGTTATGTAGGTATGCACGGCAGCTTTGACATTGGTTTTGCACCTAACCTAGACATCGGGCCGATGTTGCCGTTTTTAGCAAATATCCGCCGATTCCGAATTTTGTTGTTTTTCTATAAGAAGTGTGATTTTTGAGACCGAAAACTGGGGAAAAAACGGAACCTGGAAAACTAAACGGAGAGCAGGTGAAGAGATGGTACCAGATGAATCAAAAATAACCTTCTGGTATTGACACAAAGGGAAAATAACCTTCTGGTATTGACACAAAGGGACCATAATCTTCTGGTATTGACACAAAGGGAAAATAACCTTCTGGTATTGACACAAAGGGACGATAATCTTCTGGTATTGACACAAAGGGACGATAACCTTCTGGTATTAACACAAAGGGACGATAACCTTCTAGTATTAACACATAGTGACGATAACCTTCTGGTATTGACACAAAGGGAAAATAACCTTCTGGTAATTGACACAAAATAACCTTCTGATATTTGACACAAAGGGAAAATAACCTTCTGGTATTGACACAAAGGGACGATAACCTTCTGGTATTATCACAAAGGGATGATAACCTTCTGGTATTTTTGTCGACACAAATTAACAACGTTTAGGTATTTAGTCGACACATGGACAATAATGTTCTGGTATTTAATTGACACAAATGGACAAAACGTCAAAACAATAAACGGTAGTAAAGAAGCCATCAAACGGCTACAAAAGGCAAAGCGCCTGTAAGCCTATACCAGGCCGTTCATACTCTCACCACTGAGAATTAGTTGTAGACCTAAGTAACAAGTTACCTTCACAACAGTCCTCTCGATTGACAAAGAACGGGTATATATACTCACAGCAACCGGCACATTCAATTAGGAGAAACCGGACCACTTTATTGAGTGAAGTAAAAGCAGCCAACAAGTGCTCAGCATATGTGGGAACTCCTTCAAGACTGTTGAAAAAGCATTCCAGATGAAGCTGGTTGAGAGTGCCAATAGTGTGCCAAGCTGTCTTCAAGGCAAAGGGTGGCTATTGGAAGAACCTTAAATATAAAATCTATTTTGTTTTACCTTTTTTTTGGTTACTACATGATTCCATATGTGTTATTACATAGTTTAGATGCCTTCACTATTATTCTACAATGTAGAAAATAGTAAAAATAATGAAAAACCCTTGAATGAGTAGGTGTTCTAAAACATTTTACCGACAGTGCACATACAGGCCTATAGTGACATACAGGCCTATAGCTGCTATAGTGACTGAATAAGTAATCAACTTGCGCGATATAGAGGTAGGTGGGAGGTGCGCACCCTCTAGGAACACTGTGCGGCCTCTAAGCATTGTGTGCCCGATACCATGCCCTAGAAACACGGTGCGCCAGACACCACGCTCTAGAAACAGGGTGGGCCAGACACCACGCTCTAGAAACACGGTGGGCCAGACACCACGCTCTAGAAACAGGGTGCCGCTTTTGAAACACTTTGTCGCCCTAGAAACACGGTGGGCCAGACACCACGCTCTAGAAACAGAGTTTGGAGAAATGGAAATGTCTGTACTTGGCGCTTGTGGAAATGGAGAAAGGTGGTTCGATGAGAAAACAGTGGAAAGCTGGCATCCTCACCGATTTGATGTAAACACATTGTTCCATTACAGCATGCTATGGCTACCTAGCTGTTTGTGTGCATATGAGATCCATTTGAATTGCTATGTTGTAGATTAATGGAGTATTCCCTGATTATAACAGTTGACGTTCTGTCTCTTCCCCAGGTGTAGAGCTGTTGTGTTAGCCCGTCTGTCCAACCAACCGCTCCACCAGGTGTATCAGACCGCTGGGAATGACTGCACCTTCACAACCTCACCAGGAGTGGGCCCTGGAGGACGACGCCCACATCAATCACACAGCCAGGAGCTAGGAGCACCTTCCTTCCTTTAGCTAGGAGCACCTTCCTTCCTTTAGCTAGGAGCACCTTCCTTCCTTTAGCTAGGATAGCCTCTCTTCCTTTAGCTTGGATAGCCTTTCTTAGTTAGCTAGTGTGAGTCCAGTCCTAGGTTTAGATGCAGCTTTGATGCTGGTGGTGATTTAGAGAGAGAGAGAGAGACCCACAGAAGAGGATGGCTCATCAGTTCACCTGATCTCTACCCTTACTGTTGCTAACTTGATTAGTAGTTATCAGCCGTAGGCCTCATACAGAGTATATTCACACTCACACATTCAGTACTAGCCCTACACTGTGTGGTGACTTGGCTCCCTCCACCTCTCCATTCCCCTCCACGCCCCCCTGCCGGTCTGGTGGATGTTTTGGCAGCTCTGAGGACTGCATGGCAGTGGCGTAATCGTGGAGAGGCCAGGGTACCACAAACTTATGGACTTTGACAAGAGAGGAGGAGGAGGAGGAAAGGGGGAGGCAGAGGAAGGGAAGAGGATGTCAAAGACGGGAGGGAGCCGGTCGGGGCACGGCAGTCGCAGCTCGGGGAGCAACTCCGGGGTGCTCATGGTGGGCCCTAACTTTCGGGTCGGGAAGAAGATTGGTTGTGGGAACTTTGGAGAGCTACGCCTGGGGAAGAACCTGTACACTAATGAATATGTGGCTATCAAACTGGTGAGTGGACCTAATGCTGTAACATATTATATGAACATGAGGTTGAACCTTGAGACTGTTCTCTCTGCTACCGCACGGCAAGTGGTCCCGGAGCGCCAAGTCTAGGACCAAGCCATAAGACTCCTAAACATATAAACAAATGGCTACCCAGACTATTTGCATTGCACTATTTTTATGCCCAGCTACTCTTTTATTATCTATGCATAGCCACTTTAATAACTCTACCTACATGTACATAATTACCTCGACACCGGTACCCCCCGCACATTGACACATTGACTGTATATAGCCCCGCTATTGTTATTTACTGCTGCTCTTTAATTATTTGTTATTCTTATCTCTTACTTTTTTAGTAAGAGATAATTGTGAGGTCAGAATGCTCGGATCAACCCTACTCCTCGGCCAGAGTCCAGTGTGCGCTCTGAACTCTGAGAGGGAAACGATTTGGATTTAGACTATACCTTAGTTATATTATATAAACATGAGGTTGAACCATACAGTGCATTTGGAAAGTATTCCGACCCGTGACTTTTTAAAACATTTTGTTATGTTACAGGCTTATTCAAAATTGAATTAAATTGTTTTTTTCGCCTCAATCTACAGTGGGTTGTGAAAGTATTCACCCCCTTGGCATTTTTCCTATTTTGTTGCCTTACAACCTGGAATTAAATTTGATTTTTTTTGGGGGGGGGGGGGTTGTATCATTTGATTCACACAATATACCCACCACTTTGAAGTTTTATTAGGAAACAAACAAGAAATAAAACAAAAAAATGGAAAACTTGAGTGTGTATAACATTCACCCCCCCAAAGTCAATACTTTGTAGAGCCACCTTTTGCAGCAATTACAGCTGTAAGTCTCTTGGGGTATGTCTCTATAAGCTTGGCACATCTAGCCATTGGGATTTTTGCCCATTCTTGAAGGCAAAACTGCTCCAGCTCCTTCAAGTTGGATGGGTTCTGCTGGTGTACAGCAATCTTTAAGTCATACCACAGATTCTCAATTGGATTGAGGTCTGGGCTTTGATTATGCCTTTCCAAGACATTTAAATGTTTCCCCTTAAACCACTTGAGTGTTGCTTTAGCAGTATGCTTAGGGTCATTGTCCTGCTGGAAGGTGAACCTCCGTCCCAGTCTCAAATCGCTGAAACAGGTTTCCCTCAATAATTTCCCTGTATTTAGCACCATCCATCATTCCTTCAATTCTGACCAGTTTCCCAGTCCCTGCCGATGAAAAACATCCCCACAGCATGATGGTGTTGATGGTGTTCTCGGGGTGATGAGAGGTGTTCGGTTTGTGACAGACGTAGCGTTTCCCTTGATGGCAAAAAGCTCAATTTTAGTCTCATCTGACCAGAGTACCTTCCATGTTTGGGGAGTCTCTCACGTGCTTATTTATTTCTGTCCACTCTTCCATAAAGCCCAGCTCTGTGGAGTGTACGGCTTAAAGGGGTCCTGTGGACAGATACTCCAATCTCCACTGTGGAGCTTTGCAGCTCCTTCAGGGTTATCTTTGGTCTCTTTGTTGCCTCTCTGATTAATGCCCTCCTTGCCTGATCAGTTTTGGTGGGTGGCCTTCTCTTGGCAGGTTTGTTGTGGTGCCATATTCTTTCCATTTTTTAATAATATATTTAATGGTGCTCTGTGGGATGTTCAAAGTTTCAGTTATTTTTTTATAATCCGACCCTGATCTGGACTTCTCCACAACTTTGTCCCTGACCTGTTTGGAGAGCTCCTTGGTCTTCATGGCGCTTCTTGCTTGGTGGTGCCTCTTGCTTAGTGGTGTTGCAGACTCTGGGGCCTTTCAGAACAGGTGTATATATACTGAGATCATGTGACACTTAGATTACACACAGGTGGACTTTATTTAACTAATTATGTACACACCACTTTTCTGTTTTAAAAAAATAAATAAAAAGTTATTTTTTTCATTTCACTTTCACTGTTTTGTGTATGTCCATTGCATGAAATCCAAATTCCAAGGTTGTAATGCAACAAAGTAGGAAAAACGCCAAGGGGGATGAATACTTTTGCAAGGCACTGTACTCACAATACCCCATAATGACAAAGCAAAAACAGGTTTTTAGAAATGAAAAGTTTTTAAAGGAAATATCACATTTACATAAGTATTCAGACCTTTTACTCAGTACTTTGTTGAAGCACCTTTGACAGCGATTACAGCCTCAAGTCTTCTTGGATATGACGCTACAAGCTTGCCACTATCCTGACTAGTCTCCCTGCCACTGAAAAACATCCCCACAGCATGACGCTGCCACTACCATGCGTAGGGATGGCGCCAGGTTTCCTCCAGGTCAAAGAGTTCAATCTTGGTTTCATCAGACCAGAGAATCTTGTTCCTCATGGTCTGAGAGTCCTTTAGGTGCCTTTTGGCAAACTCCAAGTGGGTTGTCATGTGCCTTTTACTGGCTTCCGTCTGGCTACTCTACCATAAAGGCCTGATTGGTGGAGTGCTGCAGTGATGGTTGTCCTTCTGGAAGGTTGTCCCATCTCCACAGAGGAACTCTGGAGCTCTGTCAGAGTCATCATCGGGTTCTTGGTCACCTCCCTGACCAAGCCTTCTCCCCCGATTGCTCAGTTTGGCCAAGCGGCCAGCTCTAGGGAGAGTTTTGGTGGTTTTTCCATTTAAGAATGATGGAGGCCACTGTGTTCTTGGGGACCTTCAATGTTGCAGACATTTTTTGGTACCCTTCCCCAGATCTGTGCCTCAACACAATCCTCTCTAGGAGCTTTACGAACAATTCCTTCAACCTAATGGCTTGGTTTTTGCTCAGATGCGCTGTTAACTGTGGGACGTTATATAGACAGGTGTGTGCCTTTACAATTCATGTCCAATCAGTAGAATTTTTCACCAGTGTGGACATTTGTAGTCAAGTCTGCATATGGGAACAACGCACGCAAGTTTCGCTCTGGAAATAGAAGTGAAAATGGGCTTCCATAAAGTGGGTGCAAACTTCCAATGCATTTCAACAATATGGCCAGATGGCCAGGAATGGATTACACCCGACACGGTCACTTCTACTGGCTGTCAACTATCAAACCACTGGTGTTGGTGAGTATGTTAGCTAAGTAGAGAGCTCGTAGCTACTTTTGGTTATACAACATTATTTGATTATGCTAGCTAGCCAGGCTAGCTATGATACCAGAGATGAAAAGGGAATGATATTGTAGTTAGCTAAATACATTAAGCTAACGTGATGTAGCATGTCAGAGGAAGATGTGCAAAGCCCAAGTTTGCTAGCTACCTTGCTAACTGTAGCCTGTTGGCATTTAGGGTCAATACAGGGCAAGTGCTTAGATACTAACTTGCTAGCTAATCATAGGATGTAACCAGCTTGCTTTCAATTATGTTTCAACTTGAGTTGGCTAGTTAGCTAGCTAACTCGAACTGGCTAGCTAATGTTAGCTAGCTAGCCAACTCATTGAAACTCCGACAAAGATATAACTAACCCGGATTTTTAAGTTAGGTAGCTTGCATTCAGGGGCTTCGTCGATGCCTGTTCTCATACAAGTTTGTTGTGTATTTCCTAGGGCAAAGGTAATTGAAGGATGTTACTTGTCTACCCAGAGCAAGTAGAAAAATGTATCCGCAGGCATTCAGCAACGTCCACAGCTGGTTGCTTAGTAACGGCGTCCGCGACCTGAATCTATTCTGTAGCTCCTCTAGTATCATATAAATAATTACTAGAGTTACTTTTCTCTCTATATGTTTGAGTGATTTTATATTTCTTTAATTCACAGGCTAGTGGATTTGTTGTTCAGTGGCGTGGTGGGAAACCCCCCCCCCCCCCCAGTAGACATCAGTACACATCAGTCCTGCTTCAGAGTAAGGGAGGACCCTTGAATCAGGTTGATCATTTGATTTGGTCAATGGTCAAAATACTATCTGTCCTGGAATTCACCTAATCACCATTGATAACGTAATCAGTGCTGTGTCTGTATGTGTGTCTTGTAGGGAGGTGCCCGCCTTCCACTGTGTCAATGGACTACTCCTGGGCCCTGAGTGAATGCCAACCAGTCAGTGCCATGCTGGCACTTGTCCCTTGTGAATTAGCTGTGAATCAGGAACTGGTGATTTGGCTATGTTCAACTGTCTATTTACTGTTGACTTCCATGACTGTATGGTGACAGTCTTTCTCCCCGTGTGATAGGAGCTGGGTCAGATATAGGAGCTGAAGTCGGGCTCCATCATGACCAGTGTCTGTGTCGAGAGGGGCCCGGAGCTGATCTACTGGCCCCACACCTCAGAAGGGACAAAAGCTGATTACTAACAAGACAGAACATCACAAGTGTTTAGTAATATCACCTTTCAATACGTGTCACTCCACTCTAATTTTTCTACAGACGGGCAGAAGAGAGGCTTCTGAAATGAGTAATCTGACTAAAAGGCAGGTTGATCCTGATGTCTGATTTGGGAGAGACCTTGTTTCTCAGCATTAAAGGCAGGTTGATCCTGATGTCTGATTTGGGAGGAACCTTGTTCTCAGCATTAAAATGATACGTCTATTACTTAATATGGTCTTTGGTTATTATTGAATAGAATGGTAATATCAGTAAGGGGAGCTTTGAGTTGGTCAGTAGCCTACAGAGTGGTGGAAGTAGAGTACCATCCTCTAGCCAGTACCATCCTCTAGTCAGTACCAGTAGAGTACCATCCTCTAGTCAGTACCATCCTCTAGTCAGTACCATCCTCTAGTCAGTACCAGTAGAGTACCATCCTCTAGTCAGTACCATCCTCTAGTCAGTACCAGTAGAGTACCATCCTCTAGTCAGTACCATCCTCTAGTCAGTACCAGTAGAGTACCATCCTCTAGTCAGTACCAGTAGAGTACCATCCTCTAGTCAGTACCAGTAGAGTACCATCCTCTAGTCAGTACCATCCTCTAGTCAGTACCAGTAGAGTACCATCCTCTAGTCAGTACCATCCTCTAGTCAGTACCATCCTCTAGTCAGTACCATCCTCTAGTCAGTACCAGTAGAGTACCATCCTCTAGTCAGTACCATCCTCTAGTCAGTACCAGTAGAGTACCATCCTCTAGTTAGTACCAGTAGAGTACCATCCTCTAGTCAGTACCATCCTCTAGTCAGTACCAGTAGAGTACCATCCTCTAGTCAGTACCATCCTCTAGTCAGTACCAGTAGAGTACCATCCTCTAGTCAGTACCATCCTCTAGTCAGTACCACCCTCTAGTCAATACTAGTTCTAGTTAGTACCAGTAGAGTACCATCCTCTAGTCAGTACCATCCTCTGGTCAGTACCAGTAGAGTACCATCCTCTGGTCAGTACCAGTAGAGTACCATCCTCTAGTTAGTACCACTAGAGTACCATCCTCTAGTCAGTACCATCCTCCAGTCAGTACCGTGTAGACCTCACTGTGAAATGCTTACTTACAATTCCTTAACCAACAATGCAGTAAAAAATTATTTATTCTGCGCTTTCAGACGAGAGTGCTCTGAAATCGGAGTAGATGGCCAGAGTGAATTTACGATCGCACCCTTTAATTAAATAGTGATCCATTCTGACTACTGACTCTGTCATCACACAGGACCGCGTGCTGACAATTATGGGCCGGCAGGCTACGAGGAGGCTAGATCTTTGTACGTGGACCTAAGGGATATGCTATCCAGATGAGTGTAGAGTCAGTGTGCCTGTCAAGTGGAGATAGCTGCCAAAAGGTTGAACGTATGTATCGTTAGGATCGTAAGAAAAGCTATGCATGAAACATGAAACGTAAATGTTCAAATAGATCTTTAAACGTACAAACTCTATGTTACGACTATGAATGAACATTTACACTTTCAATTCTTACTTTGCGTCTCCCTTTACTCGGTTCCAGATCTTTTTTATGCGTACAAACTTTTATCAGCAATGTGGCATCTGCAAAGGACATAAACCGAACGTAGCTCGTTGAAATTAGCTAGTCAATTAAGTAACTCCAGCCCAGACGACGGAGTTGCTAGGCAGGTTCTGGTTTCTTTTTCAAAAAAAGAAGTCGAGAGCTTGTTTTAGAGCTGCATTCAATAACGACGTTATTTCCACTAGATGGCGCAGTAAAGGCTTGGGCCTTCAGCTAATGACTCATGTGAGAATGATAAAGACCCAGAAGAGCCTTGTCAAGAATAACCGCCTGAGCTGCAAAATAGAAGTAAATATGATTTAAGCTAGGCCTATTCTAGTATCTAAATATGCCATCCTGTTGTGTGTCATTTAATTGCATCGTTTATTTTTATAGCCGCGTGGGGCTAATGTGGTGATCATGTCATCAAATGAATCACACCTTTTCCAGTATTTGGGAGCACGGACTGTAGGCCTTATATTAGTCATTATGACTGGTGTATTTGTGACTTCTACTCTTTGTGTGTAGGCTTGTTGTAGCCATTTTCGTTGCTCAACCCCCGTCACACACCTTACACCTTAGCCAAATACATTTAAACTCAGTTTTTCACAATTCCTGACATTTAGTCCTAGTAATAATTCCCTGTCTCAGGTCAGTTAGGATCACCACTTTATTTTAAGATGTGAAATGCCAGAATAATAGTAGAGATAATGATTTATTTCAGCTTTTATTTCTTTCATCACATTCCCAGTGGGTCAGAAGTTTTGCCTTTAAATTGTTTAACTTGGGTCAAATGTTTCGGGTAGCCTTCCACAAGCTTCCCACAATAAGTTAGGTGAATTTTGGCCCATTCCTCCTGACAGAGCTGGTGTAACTGAGTCAGGTTTGTAGGCTTTCTTGCTCGCACATGCTTTTTCAGTTCTTTCCACACATTTTCTATGGGATTGAGGTCAGGGCTTTGTGGTGGCCACTCCAATACCTTGACTTTGTTGTCCTTAAGCCATTTTGCCACAACTTTGGAAGTATGCTTGGGGTCATTGTACATTTGGAAGACCCTTTTGCGACCAAGCTTTAACTTCCTGACTGATGTCTTGAGATGTTGCTTCAATATATCCACATAATTTTCTTCCCTCATGATGCCATCTATTTTGTGAAATGCACCAGTCCCTCCTGCAGCAAAGCACCCCCACAACATGATGCTACCACCCCCGTGCTTCACGGTTGGGATGGTGTTCTTTGGCTTGTAAGCATCCCCCTTCATCCAAACATAAGGATGGTCATTATGGCCAAACAGTTATATTTTTGTTTCATCAGACCAGAGGACATTTCTCCAAAAAGTACGATCTTTGTCCCCATGTGCAGTTGCAAACCGTAGTCTGGCTTTTTTATGGCGGTTTTGGAGCAGTGGCTTCTACCTTGCTGAGTGACCTTTCAGGTTATGTTGATATAGGACTCGTTTTACTGTGGATATAGATACTTTCGTACCTGTTTCCTCCAGCATCTTCACAAGGTCCTTTTCTGTTGTTCTGGGATTGATTTGCACTTTTACTGGTTATGATTCAATGTTCCTGGTAAATATTAGAGGGCGACTGATTATGATTTTTCAACGCCGGTACCGATTATTGGCCAAAACCGATGTTTTTTATTTTTTATTTGTAATAATGGTAATTACAACAATACTGAATGAACACATTTATTTTACCTTAATATTATACATCAATAATATCAATTTAGCCTCAAATAAATAATGAAACATGTTCAATTTGGTTTAAATAATGGAAAAACAAAGTGTTGGAGAAGAAAGTAATATGTGCAATATGTGCCATGTAAAAAAGCTAACGTTTCAGTTCCTTGCTCAGAACATGAGAACATATGAAAGCTGGTGGTTCCTTTTAACATGAGTCTTCAATATTCCCAGGTAAGAAGTTTTATGTTGTAGTTATTATAGGAATTATAGGACTATTTCTCTCTATACCATTTGTATTTCATATATCTTTGACTATTGGATGTTCTTATAGGCACTTTAGTATGGCCAGTGTAACAGTATAGCTTCCGTCCCTCTCCTCGCCCCTACCTGGGCTCGAACCAGGAACACATCGACAACAGCCACCCTCGAAGCACCGTTACCCATTGCTCCACAAAAGCCTAGGCCCTTGCAGAGCAAGGGGAACAACTACTCCAAGTCTCAGAGCAAGTGACGTCACCGATTGATACGCTATTAGCGTGCACCTCGCTAACTAGCTAGCCATTTCACATCGGTTACACCAGACTAATCTCGGGAGTTGATAGGCTTTAAGTCATAAACAGCTCAATGCTTGAAGCACAGCGAAGAGCTGCTGTCAAACACATGAAAGTGCTGTTTGAATGAATGCTTATGAGCCTGCTGCTGCCTACCACCGCTCAGTCCGACTGCTCTATCAAATCATAGACTTAATTATAACATTCGAAAACAAAATGTTTATTCTTTCAGTGAAATACAGAACCGTTCCGTATTGTATCTAACGGGTGGCATCCATAAGTCTAAATATTGCTGTTACATTGTACAACCTTCAATTTTATGTCATAATTATGTACAATTCTGGCAAATTAATTACTGTCTTTGTTTGGAAGAAATGGTCTTCACACAATTCGCAACGAGCCAGGCGGCCCAAACTGCTGCATATACCCTGACTGCTTGCACAGAACGCAAGAGAAGTGACACAATTTCCCTAGTTAAAATAAATTCTTGTTAGCAGGCAATATTTTAAGAAAGGCATTGATGTTTATGGTTTGGTGCAACGACAGTGCTAAATCATCACCCGTTTGGTAGGCTGTGATTCAATGAAAAATTAACAGGCACCGCATCGATTATATGCAACGCAGGACACGCTATAGATAAACTAGTAATATCATCAACCATGTGTAGTTAACTAGTGATTATGTTAAGATGTATTGTTTTTTATAAGTTTAATGCTAGCTAGCAACTTACCTTGGCTTCTTGCTGCCCTCGCGTAACAGGTAGTCAGCCTGCCACGCAGGCTCCTCGTGGAGTGCAATGTAAGGCAGGTGGTTAGAGCGTTGGACAGGTAACCAGAAGGTTGCAAAAACTAGTCATCGAGCTGTCAAGGTAAAAATCTGTCGTTCTGCCCCTGAACAAGGCAGTTAACCCACTGTTCATTGAAAATAAGAATGTGTTCTTAACTGACTTGCCTAGTTAAATAAAGGTTAAATAAAGGTGTAAAAAAAAAAAAACATCGGTGTCCAAAAATACAGATTCCCAATTGTTATGAAAACTTGAAACCGGCCCTAATTTATCGGCCATTCCGATTAATCGGTCGACCTCTAGTAGATACTACTGGTTATGAATCCTTATTCCTGGTGCATACTACTGGTTATGATTCATGTTAGATAAAGCTGTAATAGTCCTGCAGCATGTATGTAGTCCTAAAGCTGTTGTAGTTCTAAAGCTGTTGTAGTCCTGCAGCATGTATGTAGTCCTAAAGCTGTTGTAGTCCTAAAGCTGTTGTAGTCCTGCAGCATGTATGTAGTCCTAAAGCTGTTGTAATCCTGCAGCATGTATGTAGTCCTAAAGCTGTTGTAGTCCTGCAGCATGTATGTAGATCTAAAGCTGTTGTAGTCCTGCAGCATGTATGTAGTCCTAAAGCTGTTGTAGTCCTGCAGCATGTATGTAGATCTAAAGCTGTTGTAATCCTGCAGCATGTATGTAGATCTAAAGCTGTTGTAGTCCTGCAGCATGTATGTAGTCCTAAAGCTGTTGTAATCCTGCAGCATGTATGTAGATCTAAAGCTGTTGTAATCCTGCAGCATGTATGTAGTCCTAAAGCTGTTGTAGTCCTGCAGCATGTATGTAGATCTAAAGCTGTTGTAATCCTGCAGCATGTATGTAGATCTAAAGCTGTTGTAATCCTGCAGCATGTATGTAGATCTAAAGCTGTTGTAATCCTGCAGCATGTATGTAGATCTAAAGCTGTTGTAATCCTGCAGCATGTATGTAGATCTAAAGCTGTTGTAGTCCTGCAGCATGTATGTAGATCTAAAGCTGTTGTAGTCCTGCAGCATGTATGTAGATCTAAAGCTGTTGTAATCCTGCAGCATGTATGTAGTCCTAAAGCTGTTGTAGTCCTGCAGCATGTATGTAGTCCTAAAGCTGTTGTAGTCCTGCAGCATGTATGTAGATCTAAAGCTGTTGTAGTCCTGCAGCATGTATGTAGATCTAAAGCTGTTGTAGTCCTGCAGCATGTATGTAGATCTAAAGCTGTTGTAGTCCTGCAGCATGTATGTAGATCTAAAGCTGTTGTAG
Source organism: Oncorhynchus clarkii lewisi (assembly GCF_045791955.1). Classification (NCBI taxonomy): domain Eukaryota; kingdom Metazoa; phylum Chordata; class Actinopteri; order Salmoniformes; family Salmonidae; genus Oncorhynchus; species Oncorhynchus clarkii. The sequence goes on from NC_092174.1 coordinate 48,353,725, forward strand.
TCCTGCAGCATGTATGTAGATCTAAAGCTGTTGTAATCCTGCAGCATGTATGTAGATCTAAAGCTGTTGTAGTCCTGCAGCATGTATGTAGATCTAAAGCTGTTGTAGTCCTGCAGCATGTATGTAGTCCTAAAGCTGTTGTAATCCTGCAGCATGTATGTAGATCTAAAGCTGTTGTAATCCTGCAGCATGTATGTAGATCTAAAGCTGTTGTAATCCTGCAGCATGTATGTAGATCTAAAGCTGTTGTAATCCTGCAGCATGTATGTAGATCTAAAGCTGTTGTAATCCTGCAGCATGTATGTAGTCCTAAAGCTGTTGTAGTCCTGCAGCATGTATGTAGATCTAAAGCTGTTGTAATCCTGCAGCATGTATGTAGATCTAAAGCTGTTGTAATCCTGCAGCATGTATGTAGTCCTGCAGCATGTATGTAGTCCTAAAGCTGTTGTAATCCTGTAGCATGTATGTAGATCTAAAGCTGTTGTAGTCCTGCAGTATACGGCCTAAAGCTGTTGTAGTCCTGCAGCATGTATGTAGATCTAAAGCTGTTGTAATCCTGCAGCATGTATGTAGATCTAAAGCTGTTGTAATCCTGTAGCATGTATGTAGATCTAAAGCTGTTGTAGTCCTGCAGTATACGGCCTAAAGCTGTTGTAGTCCTGCAGCATGTATGTAGATCTAAAGCTGTTGTAATCCTGCAGCATGTATGTAGTCCTAAAGCTGTTGTAGTCCTGCAGCATGTATGTAGATCTAAAGCTGTTGTAATCCTGCAGCATGTATGTAGATCTAAAGCTGTTGTAATCCTGCAGCATGTATGTAGATCTAAAGCTGTTGTAATCCTGCAGCATGTATGTAGATCTAAAGCTGTTGTAATCCTGCAGCATGTATGTAGATCTAAAGCTGTTGTAGTCCTGCAGCATGTATGTAGATCTAAAGCTGTTGTAGTCCTGCAGCATGTATGTAGATCTAAAGCTGTTGTAATCCTGCAGCATGTATGTAGTCCTAAAGCTGTTGTAGTCCTGCAGCATGTATGTAGTCCTAAAGCTGTTGTAGTCCTGCAGCATGTATGTAGATCTAAAGCTGTTGTAGTCCTGCAGCATGTATGTAGATCTAAAGCTGTTGTAGTCCTGCAGCATGTATGTAGATCTAAAGCTGTTGTAGTCCTGCAGCATGTATGTAGATCTAAAGCTGTTGTAGTCCTGCAGCATGTATGTAGATCTAAAGCTGTTGTAATCCTGCAGCATGTATGTAGATCTAAAGCTGTTGTAGTCCTGCAGCATGTATGTAGATCTAAAGCTGTTGTAGTCCTGCAGCATGTATGTAGTCCTAAAGCTGTTGTAATCCTGCAGCATGTATGTAGATCTAAAGCTGTTGTAATCCTGCAGCATGTATGTAGATCTAAAGCTGTTGTAATCCTGCAGCATGTATGTAGATCTAAAGCTGTTGTAATCCTGCAGCATGTATGTAGATCTAAAGCTGTTGTAATCCTGCAGCATGTATGTAGTCCTAAAGCTGTTGTAGTCCTGCAGCATGTATGTAGATCTAAAGCTGTTGTAATCCTGCAGCATGTATGTAGATCTAAAGCTGTTGTAGTCCTGCAGCATGTATGTAGTCCTAAAGCTGTTGTAATCCTGCAGCATGTATGTAGATCTAAAGCTGTTGTAATCCTGCAGCATGTATGTAGATCTAAAGCTGTTGTAATCCTGCAGCATGTATGTAGATCTAAAGCTGTTGTAATCCTGCAGCATGTATGTAGTCCTAAAGCTGTTGTAGTCCTGCAGCATGTATGTAGATCTAAAGCTGTTGTAATCCTGCAGCATGTATGTAGATCTAAAGCTGTTGTAATCCTGCAGCATGTATGTAGTCCTGCAGCATGTATGTAGTCCTAAAGCTGTTGTAATCCTGTAGCATGTATGTAGATCTAAAGCTGTTGTAGTCCTGCAGTATACGGCCTAAAGCTGTTGTAGTCCTGCAGCATGTATGTAGATCTAAAGCTGTTGTAATCCTGCAGCATGTATGTAGATCTAAAGCTGTTGTAATCCTGTAGCATGTATGTAGATCTAAAGCTGTTGTAGTCCTGCAGTATACGGCCTAAAGCTGTTGTAGTCCTGCAGCATGTATGTAGTCCTAAAGCTGTTGTAATCCTGCAGCATGTATGTAGTCCTAAAGCTGTTGTAGTCCTGCAGCATGTATGTAGATCTAAAGCTGTTGTAATCCTGCAGCATGTATGTAGATCTAAAGCTGTTGTAGTCCTGCAGCATGTATGTAGATCTAAAGCTGTTGTAATCCTGCAGCATGTATGTAGTCCTAAAGCTGTTGTAGTCCTGCAGCATGTATGTAGTCCTGCAGCATGTATGTAGTCCTAAAGCTGTTGTAATCCTGCAGCATGTATGTAGTCCTAAAGCTGTTGTAGTCCTGCAGCATGTATGTAGATCTAAAGCTGTTGTAATCCTGCAGCATGTATGTAGATCTAAAGCTGTTGTAATCCTGCAGCATGTATGTAGATCTAAAGCTGTTGTAATCCTGCAGCATGTATGTAGTCCTGCAGCATGTATGTAGATCTAAAGCTGTTGTAATCCTGCAGCATGTATGTAGATCTAAAGCTGTTGTAATCCTGCAGCATGTATGTAGATCTAAAGCTGTTGTAATCCTGCAGCATGTATGTAGATCTAAAGCTGTTGTAATCCTGCAGCATGTATGTAGATCTAAAGCTGTTGTAGTCCTGCAGCATGTATGTAGATATAAAGCTGTTGTAATCCTGCAGCATGTATGTAGATCTAAAGCTGTTGTAGTCCTGCAGCATGTATGTAGATCTAAAGCTGTTGTAGTCCTGCAGCATGTATGTAGTCCTAAAGCTGTTGTCGTCCTGCAGCATGTATGTAGTCCTAAAGCTGTTGTAATCCTGCAGCATGTATGTAGATCTAAAGCTGTTGTAATCCTGCAGCATGTATGTAGTCCTAAAGCTGTTGTAATCCTGCAGCATGTATGTAGTCCTAAAGCTGTTGTAATCCTGCAGCATGTATGTAGATCTAAAGCTGTTGTAATCCTGCAGCATGTATGTAGTCCTAAAGCTGTTGTAATCCTGCAGCATGTATGTAGATCTAAAGATGTATGTAGATCTAAAGCTGTTGTAATCCTGCAGCATGTATGTAGTCCTAAAGCTGTTGTAATCCTGCAGCATGTATGTAGATCTAAAGCTGTTGTAATCCTGCAGCATGTATGTAGATCTAAAGCTGTTGTAATCCTGCAGCATGTATGTAGTCCTAAAGCTGTTGTCGTCCTGCAGCATGTATGTAGTCCTAAAGCTGTTGTAATCCTGCAGCATGTATGTAGATCTAAAGCTGTTGTAATCCTGCAGCATGTATGTAGTCCTAAAGCTGTTGTAATCCTGCAGCATGTATGTAGTCCTAAAGCTGTTGTAATCCTGCAGCATGTATGTAGTCCTAAAGCTGTTGTAAGCCTCCGTGTCCATTCTGGGCTAGCTGTTCAGAACATCCTGTGGGTTTAAATGCAATATGTTTCTGTTTGGCTTGTTGGTTTGGTTTTACACACACTTGCTCAGAAAGCCCTCTCGTCTGTGGTTTGCTTGCGCACTGAGTGTCATGAATGACTCAACCCCCTGTGGTCCTGAACCCCACCACCCGTGCTTAGTCGGGGACACACGTTCACCCACCAACTGAGTTATTGGGATTGATTGATTCACACAGTCTTTTTCCTGTGATGAGGTTATGAGCTATCCCCATTGTTTGACCTCGAACCGTCATCATGTTTGACCTCGAACCGTCATCATGTTTGACCTCGAACCGTCATCATGTTTGACCTCTAACCCTCATCATGTTTGACCTCTAACCGTCCTCATGGTGTTTGACCTCTAACCCTCATGGTGTTTATCTCATTTCCAGGAGGCCATCAAGTCCCGGGCCCCACAGCTCCACCTGGAGTACAGGTTCTATAAACAGCTGGGGAGTTCAGGTGAGAAACATCACAGAATTATATTGATTCTCTGTGGTCATGAACACCAATGTAATGGAAGTTTATTATCAGGAAAACTGTTAAATGTAGTATTGAATCCACCAATATAATGGATGTTTATTATCAGGGAAATAATTAAATATATCTTCAACTAACCTGTACCCCCCGCACATTGACTCGGTCCCGGTATCCCCTGTATAATGTCTCCACATTGAGAGTGTGTGTGTGGCAGGCTTACAGTGATGTCAAAAAACAACATTTGAGAGTGTGCTGACCCTGGTGCTAGAGGGGGTACAGCTGACCCTGGTGCTAGAGGGGGTACAGCTGGAGGTTGAATGTTTGAAGGGGTACTATAACCAGTCTGGGAACCACTGATCTAGGACCAAAAGGCTTCTTAACAGCTTCTATCCCCAAGCCATGAGACTCTTGAACACTTAATCAAATGGCTACCTGGACTATTTGCATTGTACCCACCATATCCTCCATTTTGACGCTGCTGCTACTCCGTTTATTTTCCATACATGCATCCAGTCACTTAACCTCTACCTACATGTACATATTACCTCAACTACCTCCACTAACCGGTGCCCCAGCACATTGACTCTGTACCGGTGCCCCCTTGTTTATAGTGTCGCTATTGTTATTTTACTGCTGCTCTTTAATTACTTGTTATATTTCAATATTATTTTTTATTGTTTTTCTTAAAACTACATTGTTGATTAAGGGCTTGTAAATAACATTTGATTTGATTTAAATTTGATATTGATATAACAGGCTGAGGTACAGTCACCAGGTGCTCTCCACTATAACAAACAGGCTGAGGTACAGTCACCAGGTGCTCTCCACTATAACAGGTTGAGCCAGTCACCAAGTGCTCTCCACTATAACAGGCTGAGCTAGTCACCAGTCACCAGGTGCTCTCCACTATAACAGGCTGAGCAAGTCACCAAGTGCTCTCCACTATAACAGGCTGAGCTAGTCACCAGTCACCAGGTGCTCTCCACTATAACAGGCTGAGCTAGTCACCAGGTGCTCTCCACTATAACAGGCTGAGCTAGTCACCAGGTGCTCTCCACTATAACAGGCTGAGCTAGTCACCAGTCACCAGGTGCTCTCCACAATAACAGGCTGAGCTAGTCACCAGGTGCTCTCCACCATAACAGGCTGAGCTAGTCACCAGGTGCTCTCCACTATAACAGGCTGAGCTAATCACCAAGTTCTCTCCACTATAACAGGCTGAGCTAGTCACCAGGTGCTCTCCACTATAACAGGCTGAGCTAGTCACCAGTCACCAGGTGCTCTCCACTATAACAGGCTGAGCTAGTCACCAGGTGCTCTCCATTATAACAGGCTGAGCTAGTCACCAGTCACCAGGTGCTCTCCACTATAACAGGCTGAGCTAGTCACCAGGTGCTCTCCCCTATAACAGGCTGAGCCAGTCACCAGTCACCAGGTGCTCTCCCCTATACCAGGCTGAGCCAGTCACCAGTCACCAGGTGCTCTCCACTATAACAGGCTGAGCTAGTCACCAGTCACCAGGTGCTCTCCACTATAACAGGCTGAGCTAGTCATCAGTCACCAGGTGCTCTCCACTATAACAGGCTGAGCTAGTCATCAGTCACCAGGTGCTCTCCACTATAACAGGCTGAGCTAGTCATCAGTCACCAGGTGCTCTCCACTATAACAGGCTGAGGTACAGTCACCAGGTGCTCTCCACTATAACAAACAGGCTGAGGTACAGTCACCAGGTGCTCTCCACTATAACAGGTTGAGCCAGTCACCAAGTGCTCTCCACTATAACAGGCTGAGCTAGTCACCAGTCACCAGGTGCTCTCCACTATAACAGGCTGAGCAAGTCACCAAGTGCTCTCCACTATAACAGGCTGAGCTAGTCACCAGTCACCAGGTGCTCTCCACTATAACAGGCTGAGCTAGTCACCAGGTGCTCTCCACTATAACAGGCTGAGCTAGTCACCAGGTGCTCTCCACTATAACAGGCTGAGCTAGTCACCAGTCACCAGGTGCTCTCCACAATAACAGGCTGAGCTAGTCACCAGGTGCTCTCCACCATAACAGGCTGAGCTAGTCACCAGGTGCTCTCCACTATAACAGGCTGAGCTAATCACCAAGTTCTCTCCACTATAACAGGCTGAGCTAGTCACCAGGTGCTCTCCACTATAACAGGCTGAGCTAGTCACCAGTCACCAGGTGCTCTCCACTATAACAGGCTGAGATAGTCACCAGGTGCTCTCCACTATAACAGGCTGAGCTAGTCATCAGTCACCAGGTGCTCTCCACTATAACAGGCTGAGCTAGTCATCAGTCACCAGGTGCTCTCCACTATAACAGGCTGAGGTACAGTCACCAGGTGCTCTCCACTATAACAAACAGGCTGAGGTACAGTCACCAGGTGCTCTCCACTATAACAGGTTGAGCCAGTCACCAAGTGCTCTCCACTATAACAGGCTGAGCTAGTCACCAGTCACCAGGTGCTCTCCACTATAACAGGCTGAGCAAGTCACCAAGTGCTCTCCACTATAACAGGCTGAGCTAGTCACCAGTCACCAGGTGCTCTCCACTATAACAGGCTGAGCTAGTCACCAGGTGCTCTCCACTATAACAGGCTGAGCTAGTCACCAGGTGCTCTCCACTATAACAGGCTGAGCTAGTCACCAGTCACCAGGTGCTCTCCACTATAACAGGCTGAGCTAGTCACCAGTCACCAGGTGCTCTCCACAATAACAGGCTGAGCTAGTCACCAGGTGCTCTCCACCATAACAGGCTGAGCTAGTCACCAGGTGCTCTCCACTATAACAGGCTGAGCTAATCACCAAGTTCTCTCCACTATAACAGGCTGAGCTAGTCACCAGGTGCTCTCCACTATAACAGGCTGAGCTAGTCACCAGTCACCAGGTGCTCTCCACTATAACAGGCTGAGCTAGTCACCAGGTGCTCTCCCCTATAACAGGCTGAGGTACAGTCACCAGGTGCTCTCCCCTATACCAGGCTGAGCCAGTCACCAGTCACCAGGTGCTCTCCACTATAACAGGCTGAGCTAGTCACCAGTCACCAGGTGCTCTCCACTATAACAGGCTGAGATAGTCACCAGGTGCTCTCCACTATAACAGGCTGAGCTAGTCATCAGTCACCAGGTGCTCTCCACTTAACAGGCTGAGCTAGTCATCAGTCACCAGGTGCTCTCCACTATAACAGGCTGAGCTAGTCATCAGTCACCAGGTGCTCTCCACTATAACAGGCTGAGCTAGTCACCAGTCACCATGTGCTCTCCACTATAACAGGCTGAGCCAGTCACCAGGTGCTCTCCACTATAACAGGCTGAGCTAGTCACCAGGTGCTCTCCACTATAACAGGCTGAGCTAGTCACCAGTCACCAGGTGCTCTCCACTATAACAGGCTGAGCTAGTCACCAGGTGCTCTCCACTATAGCAGGCTGAGCTAGTCACCAGGTGCTCTCCACTATAACAGGCTGAGCTAGTCACCAGACACCAGGTGCTCTCCACTATAACAGGCTGAGCTAGTCACCAGGTGCTCTCCACTATAACAGGCTGAGCTAGTCACCAGTCACCAGGTGCTCTCCACTATAACAGGCTGAGCTAGTCACCAGTCACCATGTGCTCTCCACTATAACAGGCTGAGCCAGTCACCAGGTGCTCTCCACTATAACAGGCTGAGCTAGTCACCAGGTGCTCTCCACTATAACAGGCTAAGCTAGTCACCAGTCACCAGGTGCTCTCCACTATAAAAGGCTGAGCTAGTCACCAGTCACCAGGTGCTCTCCACTATAACAGGCTGAGCTAGTCACCAGGTGCTCTCCACTATAACAGGCTAAGCTAGTCACCAGTCACCAGGTGCTCTCCACTATAAAAGGCTAAGCTAGTCACCAGTCACCAGGTGCTCTCCACTATAACAGGCTGAGCTAGTCACCAGTCACCAGGTGCTCTCCACAATAACAGGCTGAGCTAGTCACCAGGTGCTCTCCACCATAACAGGCTGAGCTAGTCACCAGGTGCTCTCCACTATAACAGGCTGAGCTAATCACCAAGTTCTCTCCACTATAACAGGCTGAGCTAGTCACCAGGTGCTCTCCACTATAACAGGCTGAGCTAGTCACCAGTCACCAGGTGCTCTCCACTATAACAGGCTGAGATAGTCACCAGGTGCTCTCCACTATAACAGGCTGAGCTAGTCATCAGTCACCAGGTGCTCTCCACTATAACAGGCTGAGCTAGTCATCAGTCACCAGGTGCTCTCCACTATAACAGGCTGAGGTACAGTCACCAGGTGCTCTCCACTATAACAAACAGGCTGAGGTACAGTCACCAGGTGCTCTCCACTATAACAGGTTGAGCCAGTCACCAAGTGCTCTCCACTATAACAGGCTGAGCTAGTCACCAGTCACCAGGTGCTCTCCACTATAACAGGCTGAGCAAGTCACCAAGTGCTCTCCACTATAACAGGCTGAGCTAGTCACCAGTCACCAGGTGCTCTCCACTATAACAGGCTGAGCTAGTCACCAGGTGCTCTCCACTATAACAGGCTGAGCTAGTCACCAGGTGCTCTCCACTATAACAGGCTGAGCTAGTCACCAGTCACCAGGTGCTCTCCACTATAACAGGCTGAGCTAGTCACCAGTCACCAGGTGCTCTCCACAATAACAGGCTGAGCTAGTCACCAGGTGCTCTCCACCATAACAGGCTGAGCTAGTCACCAGGTGCTCTCCACTATAACAGGCTGAGCTAATCACCAAGTTCTCTCCACTATAACAGGCTGAGCTAGTCACCAGGTGCTCTCCACTATAACAGGCTGAGCTAGTCACCAGTCACCAGGTGCTCTCCACTATAACAGGCTGAGCTAGTCACCAGGTGCTCTCCCCTATAACAGGCTGAGGTACAGTCACCAGGTGCTCTCCCCTATACCAGGCTGAGCCAGTCACCAGTCACCAGGTGCTCTCCACTATAACAGGCTGAGCTAGTCACCAGTCACCAGGTGCTCTCCACTATAACAGGCTGAGATAGTCACCAGGTGCTCTCCACTATAACAGGCTGAGCTAGTCATCAGTCACCAGGTGCTCTCCACTTAACAGGCTGAGCTAGTCATCAGTCACCAGGTGCTCTCCACTATAACAGGCTGAGCTAGTCATCAGTCACCAGGTGCTCTCCACTATAACAGGCTGAGCTAGTCACCAGTCACCATGTGCTCTCCACTATAACAGGCTGAGCCAGTCACCAGGTGCTCTCCACTATAACAGGCTGAGCTAGTCACCAGGTGCTCTCCACTATAACAGGCTGAGCTAGTCACCAGTCACCAGGTGCTCTCCACTATAACAGGCTGAGCTAGTCACCAGGTGCTCTCCACTATAGCAGGCTGAGCTAGTCACCAGGTGCTCTCCACTATAACAGGCTGAGCTAGTCACCAGACACCAGGTGCTCTCCACTATAACAGGCTGAGCTAGTCACCAGGTGCTCTCCACTATAACAGGCTGAGCTAGTCACCAGTCACCAGGTGCTCTCCACTATAACAGGCTGAGCTAGTCACCAGTCACCATGTGCTCTCCACTATAACAGGCTGAGCCAGTCACCAGGTGCTCTCCACTATAACAGGCTGAGCTAGTCACCAGGTGCTCTCCACTATAACAGGCTAAGCTAGTCACCAGTCACCAGGTGCTCTCCACTATAAAAGGCTGAGCTAGTCACCAGTCACCAGGTGCTCTCCACTATAACAGGCTGAGCTAGTCACCAGGTGCTCTCCACTATAACAGGCTAAGCTAGTCACCAGTCACCAGGTGCTCTCCACTATAAAAGGCTGAGCTAGTCACCAGACACCAGGTGCTCTCCACTATAACAGGCTGAGCTAGTCACCAGGTGCTCTCCACTATAACAGGCTGAGCTAGTCACCAGTCACCAGGTGCTCTCCACTATAACAGGCTGAGCTAGTCACCAGTCACCATGTGCTCTCCACTATAACAGGCTGAGCCAGTCACCAGGTGCTCTCCACTATAACAGGCTGAGCTAGTCACCAGGTGCTCTCCACTATAACAGGCTAAGCTAGTCACCAGTCACCAGGTGCTCTCCACTATAAAAGGCTGAGCTAGTCACCAGTCACCAGGTGCTCTCCACTATAGCAGGCTGAGCTAGTCACCAGTCACCAGGTGCTCTCCACTATAACAGGCTGAGCTAGTCACCAGGTGCTCTCCACTATAGCAGGCTGAGCTAGTCACCAGGTGCTCTCCACTATAGCAGGCTGAGCTAGTCACCAGTCACCAGGTGCTCTCCACTATAACAGGCTGAGGTACAGTCACTAGGTGCTCTCCACTATAGCAGGCTGAGGTACAGTCACCAGGTGCTCTCCACTATAACAGGCTGAGGTACAGTCACCAGGTGCTCTCCACTATAACAGGCTGAGCTATTCACCAGTCACCAGGTGCTCTCCACTATAACAGGTTGAGCCAGTCACCAGGTGCTCTCCACTATAACAGGCTGAGCTAGTCACCAGTCACCAGGTGCTCTCCACTATAACAGGCTGAGCTAGTCACCAGACACCAGGTGCTCTCCACTATAACAGGCTGAGCTAGTCACAAGGTTCTCTCCACTATAACAGGCTGAGCTAGTCACCAGTCACCAGGTGCTCTCCACTATAACAGGCTGAGCTAGTCACCAGTCACCAAGTGCTCTCCACTATAACAGTTTTTCTGATATTATACTTCCATTACATTGGTGGATTCAAATCAAATCAAATGTTATTTGTCAGTAGACCTTACCGTGAAATGCTGAATACAACAGGTGTAGTAGACCTTACCATGAAATGCTGACTTTACATACCTGTGGCTGTATTTCAAGGCCTACCTTCAAACTCAGTGCCTCTTTGCTTGACAACAGGAGAAAATCAAAAGAAATCAGCCAAGACTTCAGAAAAAAAATGTAGACCTCCACAAGTCTGGTTCATGCTTGGGAGCAATTTCCAAACGCCTGAAGGTACCACGTTCATCTGTACTAACAATAGTACACAAGTATAAACACCATGGGACCACGCAGCCATCAAACCGCTCAGGTAGGAGACACGTTCTGTCTCCTAGAGATGAACGTACTTTGGTACGAGAAGAGCAAGTCAATCCCAGAACAACAGCAAAGGACCCTGTGAAGATACTGGAGGAAACAGGTACAAAAGTATCTACAGTGGGGCAAAAAAGTATTTAGTCAGCCACCAATTGTGCAAGTTCTCCCACTTAAAAAGATGAGAGAGGCCTGTAATTTTCATCATAGGTACACTTCAACTATGACAGACAAAACAAGAAAAAAAATCCAGAAAATCACATTGTAGGATTTTTTTATTAATTTATTTGCAAATTATGGCGGAAAATAAACTTTTGTTATTGACCAAATACTTATCTCAATACTTTGTTATATACCCTTTGTTGGCAATGACAGAGGTCAAACGTTTTCTGTAAGTCTTCACAAGGTTTTCACACACTGTTGCTGGTATTTTGGCCCATTCCTCCATGCAGATCTCCTCTAGAGCAGTGATGTTTTGTGGCTGTTGCTGGGCAACACGGACTTTCAACTCCCTCTAAAGATTTTCTATGGGGTTGAGATCTGGAGACTGGCTAGGCCACTCCAGGACCTTGAAATGCTTCTTACGAAGCCACTCCTTCGTTGCCTGGGCGGTGTGTTTGGGATCATTGTCATGCTGAAAGACCCAGCCACGTTTCATCTTCAATGCCCTTGCTGATGGAAGGAGGATTTCACACAAAATCTCACGATACATGGCCCCATTCATTCTTTCCTTTACACGGATCAGTCGTCCTGGTCCCTTTGCAGAAAAACAGCCCCAAAGCCTGATGTTTCCACCCCCATGCTTCACAGTAGGTATGGTGTTCTTTTGATGCAACTCAACATTCTTTGTCCTCCAAACACGACGAGTTTAGTTTTAACCAAAAATATATATTTTGGTTTCATCTGAGCATATGACATTCTCCCAATCTTCTTCTGGATCATCCAAATGCTCTCTAGCAAACTTCAGACGGGCCTGAACAGGTACTGGCTTAAGCAGGGGGACACGTCTTGCACTGCAGGATTTGAGTCCCTGGCGGCGTAGTGTGTTACTGATGGTAGGCTTTGTTACTTTGGTCCCAGCTCTCTGCAGGTCATTCACTAGGTCCCTCCGTGTGGTTCTGAGATTTTTGCTCACCGTTCTTGTGATCATTTTGACCCCACGGGGTGAGATCTTGCGTGGAGCCCCAGATCGAGGGAGATTATCAGTGGTCTTGTAAATCTTCCATTTCCTAATAATTGCTCCCACAGTTGATTTCTTCAAACCAAGCTGCTTACCTATTGCAGATTCAGTCTTCCCAGCCTGGTGTAGGTCTACAATTTTGTTTCTGGTGTCCTTTGACAGCTCTTTGGTCTTGGCCATAGTGGAGTTTGGAGTGTGACTGTTGTGGACAGGAGTCTTTTATACTGATAACAAGTTCAAACAGGTGCCATTCATACAGGTAACAAGTGGAGGACAGAGGAGCCTCTTAAAGAAGAAGTTACAGGTCTGTGAGAGCCAGAAATCTTGCTTGTTTGCAAATGACCAAATACAAACGACCAAATACTTATTTTTTAATTTGCAAATAAATTCATTAAAAATCCTACAATATGATTTTCTGGATTTTTTTCTTCTCATTTTGTCTGTCATAGTTGAAGTGTACCTATGATGAAAATTACAGGCCTCTCTCAACTTTTTAAGTGGGAGAACTTGCACAATTGGTGGCTGACTAAATACTTTTTTGCCCCACTGTATATCCACAGTAAAACGAGTCCTATGTCGACATAACCTGAAAGGCCGCTCAGCAAGGAAGAAGCCACTTCTCGAAAACCGCCATAAAAAAGCCAGACTACGGTTTGCAAGTGCACTGGGGACAAAGATCGTACTTTTTGGAGAAATGTCCTCTGGTCTGATGAAACAAAAATATAACTGTTTGACCATAATGACCATTGTTATGTTTGGAGGAAAAAGGGGGAGGCTTGTAAGCCGAAGAACACCATCCCCACCGTGAAGCACGGAGATGGCAGCATCATGTTGTGGGGGTGCTTTGCTGCAGGAGGGACTGGTGCACTTCACAAAATAGATGGCATCATGAGGGAAGAAAATTGTGTATATATTGAAGCAACATCTCAAGACATCAGTCAGGAAGTTAAAGCTTGGTCCCAAATGGGTCTTCTAAATGGACAATGATCCCAAGCATACTTCCAAAGTTGTGGCAAAATGGCTTAAGGACAACAAAGTCAAGGTATTGGAGTGGCCATCACAAAGCCCTGACCTCAATCCTATAGAAAAAGTGTGTGCGAGCATGGAGGCCTACAAACCTGACTCAGTTACACCAGCTCTGTCAGGAGGAATGGGCCAAAATTCACCCAACTTATTGTGGAATGCTACCCGAAACCTTTGACCCAAGTTAAACAGTTTAAAGTCAATGCTACCAAATACTAATTGAGTGTATGTAAACTTCTGACCCACTGGGAATGTGATGAAAGCTGAAATAAGTCATTCTCTCTACTGTTATTCTGACATTTCACGTTCTTAAAATAAAGTGGTGATCCTCAGACACGAGGCTACTCAGGCAAGAGGGGGGGGGGGGGGGCTCACCCAAATGTATAGCCCCGTTGGCACCAAGAGGGCTGGTGTTGTCTTTAAAGACCAATAGCAGTCTATTGACCTAATGAAATGAGACCAGCACTCACTTGATTCTAAGTTGCAATTGAAGCTTTGTTTTACTGTTTTTTGTAGTTTTTTTTTTTAACAATGTCTTATTATAATCACACACTGTTATGTTTTTCTTGCATCTTCAGTGTGTTTGTGAAACCATTCACTTTGTCTCTGCAGAGGGCGTCCCCCAGGTATTCTACTTCGGGCCCTGTGGGAAGTATAATGCCATGGTTCTGGAGCTGCTGGGACCCAGTCTGGAAGACCTGTTTGATTTGTGTGACAGAACCTTCTCCCTCAAGACCGTCCTCATGATCGCTATTCAGCTGGTACAAATACACACTCTTTATTTCACTTTGTAGCTTTATTTATTAGAGAGGGGTAAAGATAAAAGATTGTGTTCGGGCGCCAGGCAGGTATTAACCATGCCGAAAGGAGAAGGGTAGAATAGAGAGAGTACCACTACCAGACCCACACACATCAGCAGAAGAGACTGCCTAGAGTTTAGCCTGTTTCCAAGATAGCCAGTGTAGAGAAAAGAGAATACACACCCTATAAAACCCACATCACAGCACAGGGGTAACCCCACCCAGAATACCTCATCAGCACAGGGGTAACCCCACCCAGAATACCTCATCAGCACAGGGGTAACCCCACCCAGAATACCTCATCAGCACAGGGGTAACCCCACCCAGAATACCTCATCAGCACAGGGGTAACCCCACCCAGAATACCTCATCAGCACAGGGGTAACCACAACCAGAATACCTCATCAGCACAGGGGTAACCCCACCCAGAATACCTCATACAATAATAATAATAATGTCAGAGCAATTGAACAGCAACTTCATACAAGAAAGAACCCAGTCATCAACAGAAGATTTGCAATAATCTCTATCTTCCAGTGGAGGAGTGCAGAGGGTATGAATGTGGGGGGTGTTCATAGACACAAAGGGAATGTGGGGGGTGTTCATAGACACAAAGGGAATGTGGGAGGTGTTCATAGACACAAAGGGAATGTGGGGGGTGTTCATAGACACAAAGGGAATGTGGGGGGTGTTCATAGACACAAAGGGAATGTGGGAGGTGTTCATAGACACAAAGGGAATGTGGGGGGTGTTCATAGACACAAAGGGAATGTGGGGGGTGTTCATAGACACAAAGGGAATGTGGGGGGTGTTCATAGACACAAAGGGAATGTGGGGGGTGTTCATAGACACAAAGGGAATGTGGGAGGTGTTCATAGACACAAAGGGAATGTGGGGGGTGTTCATAGACACAAAGTGAATGTGGGGGGTGTTCATAGACACAAAGGGAATGTGGGGGGTGTTCATAGACACAAAGGGAATGTGGGGGGTGTTCATAGACACAAAGGGAATGTGGGGGGTGTTCATAGACACAAAGGGAATGTGGGGGGTGTTCATAGACACAAAGGGAATGTGGGGGGTGTTCATAGACACAAAGGGAATGTGGGAGGTGTTCATAGACACAAAGGGAATGTGGGGGGTGTTCATAGACACAAAGGGAATGTGGGAGGTGTTCATAGACACAAAGGGAATGTGGGAGGTGTTCATAGACACAAAGTGAATGTGGGGGGTGTTCATAGACACAAAGGGAATGTGGGGGGTGTTCATAGACACAAAGGGAATGTGGGGGGTGTTCATAGACACAAAGGGAATGTGGGGGGTGTTCATAGACACAAAGGGAATGTGGGAGGTGTTCATAGACACAAAGGGAATGTGGGAGGTGTTCATAGACACAAAGTGAATGTGGGAGGTGTTCATAGACACAAAGGGAATGTGGGGGGTGTTCATAGACACAAAGGGAATGTGGGGGGTGTTCATAGACACAAAGGGAATGTGGGGGGTGTTCATAGACACAAAGGGAATGTGGGGGGTGTTCATAGACACAAAGGGAATGTGGGGGGTGTTCATAGACACAAAGGGAATGTGGGGGGTGTTCATAGACACAAAGGGAATGTGGGGGGTGTTCATAGACACAAAGGGAATGTGGGGGGTGTTCATAGACACAAAGGGAATGTGGGGGGTGTTCATAGACACAAAGGGAATGTGGGGGGTGTTCATAGACACAAAGGGAATGTGGGGGGTGTTCATAGACACAAAGAGAATGTGGGGGGTGTTCATAGACACAAAGGGAATGTGGGGGGTGTTCATAGACACAAAGAGTATGTGCCTTAACACAAGGCCTTGAAAATGTCCACAATCTTCTGGGCCACGTCATTAGTACACCGCACCTCATTAGTACACCCCACCTCATTAGTACACCCCACCTCAATAGTACACCCCACCTCAATAGTACACCCCACCTCAATAGTACACCCCACCTCATTAGTACACCTCACCTCATTAGTACACCTCACCTCATTAGTACACCCCACCTCAATAGTACACCCCACCTCATTAGTACACCCCACCTCAATAGTACACCCCACCTCATTAGTACACCCCACCTCATTAGTACACCCCACCTCATCAACATGCACCGTCCTGACATCTTCCCCAGTGTCCTCCAAACAGACCAAGTAGTTCACTGGTCCCAACTGCTGCACTACGCGGCATGGACCTTTCCATCTCAAAGCAAGCTTGGCAGTGAACTTCTTAGACATCTTTGACAGATGATGTGAACGTAGCCAGACACGAGACTTGGGTGGGAAACACGCTTCTCGTCTATGCTTGTCATAGTTTCTCAGCTGTCGTTGTTTGACTTTGATTTTGCTGGCCTCCACTCTGGCTAGCAAGGTGTGGTGGTGTTGTACGGCATCAAACGCTGGGCAGTCAGGTGAAACATTCGAACTTTGCAAGACCCTGTCCATCGGACCTTTTAGTGGTCTTCCCAGGTGGAGTTCGGCGGGAGTGACCCCAGAGGTCTCCTGCACGGCAGAGTTCAGTGCAAAGCGAAATTCAGGAAGATGCTGATCCCACCTTGTGTGCTGATCCCCCACGAATGAAGCAATCATCCCCTTCAGGGTTCGGTTTACCCTCTCGGTCAGGTTGGTCTGAGGATGGTAGGCTGTGGTCAACTTGGCAATTACACCACAGTAGGTACAGAGCTCTTTGTATATTCCTGATATGAACTGCGGACCTCGGTCAGAGAGGATTTGTTCGGGAATTCCGAATCTGGTAAAGACCTCCCTTCTCAGAATTAGAGCAATGGCTGATGCAGTGGCTTTGCGGAGGGGAAACAACTCCACCCAATGTCTCTCTCTCTCTCTCTCTCTGAATCGGTGTCTCTCGTTCTCTCTCTGAATCGGTGTCTCTCGTTCTCTCTCTGAATCGGTGTCTTTCATTATCTCTCTCACTCTAATTGTTTTATATTTTTTACATTTTGTCAGGAAATGCAGCTCTGTCTCAGGTTCTGCTGTGGTGCAGTGGTTACAAAGCCTTTCCTCTACAGGGAGCCAGGTTTTCCTGTGTCTACCCTTCTCAATGGCAAGGCTGTGCTCACTGAGCCTGTACTTTGTCAAGGTTGTTCTAAGGTTTTGATCAGTAACCATGGTCAAATAGTTTGCCACGGTGTACTGTCGATTTAGGGCCAGATAGCACTGCATTTTCCCAATGAGCAATGTAGTTTAGTTTTGACTGTTTTGTAATTTGGTTTATTCTGATTGATTGGATGTTCTGATCCTGAGGCTTCAGTGTGTTAGTAGAACAGGTTAGTGAACTCAGCCCCAGGACCAGCTGGATGAGGGGACTGAGGCTTCAGTGTTTTAGTAGAACAGGTTAGTGAACTCAGGACCAGCTGGATGAGGGGACTGAGGCTTCAGTGTGTTAGTAGAACAGGTTTGTGAATTCAGCCCCCGGACCAGCTGGATGAGGGGACTGAGGCTTCAGTGTGTAAGTAGAACAGGTAAGTGAACTCAGGACCAGCTAGATGAGGGGACTGAGGCTTCAGTGTGTTAGTAGAACAGGTTTGTGAACTCAGCCCCAGGACCAGCTGAATGAGGGGACTGAGGCTTCAGTGTTTTAGTAGAACAGGTTAGTGAACTCAGGACCAGCTGGATGAGGGGACTGAGGCTTCAGTGTGTTAGTAGAACAGGTTTGTGAACTCAGGACCAGCTGGATGAGGGGACTGAGGCTTCAGTGTGTTAGTAGAACAGGTTTGTGAACTCAGGACTAGCTGGATGAGGGGACTGAGGCTTCAGTGTGTTAGTAGAACAAGTTTGTGAACTCAGGACCAGCTGGATGAGGGGACTGAGGCTTCAGTGTTTTAGTAGAACAGGTTTGTGAACTCAGCCCCAGGACCAGCTGGATGAGGGGACTGAGGCTTCAGTGTGTTAGTAGAACAGGTTTGTGAACTCAGCCCCCGGACCAGCTGGATGAGGGGACTGAGGCTTCAGTGTGTTAGTAGAACAGGTTTGTGAACTCAGCCCCAGGACCAGCTGGATGAGGGGACTGAGGCTTCAGTGTGTTAGTAGAACAGGTTTGTGAACTCAGCCCCAGGACCAGCTGGATGAGGGGACTGAGGCTTCAGTGTGTTAGTAGAACAGGTTTGTGAACTCAGCCCCAGGACCAGCTGGATGAGGGGACTGAGGCTTCAGTGTGTTAGTAGAACAGGTTTGTGAACTCAGCCCCAGGACCAGCTGGATGAGGGGACTGAGGCTTCAGTGTGTTAGTAGAACAGGTTTGTGAACTCAGCCCCAGGACCAGCTGGATGAGGGGACTGAGGCTTCAGTGTGTTAGTAGAACAGGTTTGTGAACTCAGCCCCAGGACCAGCTGGATGAGGGGACTGAGGCTTCAGTGTGTTAGTAGAACAGGTTAGTGAACTCAGCCCCAGGACCAGCTGGATGAGGAGACTCTTTTCTTTGCTCAGCTCTTGTGCATTGCAGGGCTTGGTAATGATATGAGAGGGGGTCGCTGTATTTTAGATGTTTCCAAAACTTATTTGCTCTTTTTTAAGTTTTTATTATTAGTGGATATTGGCCTAATTCTGCCCTGCATGCATTGTTTGTAGTTTTCCTCTGGACATGTAGGAGAATCTTACAGAACTCTGCATGCAGGGTTTCAATGGGGTGTTTGTCCCATTTGGTGAAATCTTGTTTTGCAAGTGGACCCCACACCTCGCTGAAATTAAGTGCAATTGGTTCAATGACACATTCAATTAGATATAGCCAAATTTGAATAGGTATTTCAATTTTGAATTAGTTTTTTAATGGTGTAGAATGCCCTGTGTGCTTTCTCCCTCAGTTCATTCACTGCCTCATTAAGGTGTCCAGTTGAGCTTATTTTTAAACCTCAGTAATTGTAGTGTGTGCAGTACTCTATATATTTTGTACCAATTGAGAACTTTGGTCTAATTCCTTGAGATCTGGATCTTCTCTGGAAAATAATTATTTGAGTCTTTTTGGGGTTTTACTGCCAGGGCCCAGGTCTGGCAGTACTGCTCTAGCAGGACCAGGCTCTGCTGTAGTCCGTGTGCTGTGGGCGACAGTAGGCATAGGTCATCTGCGAAGAGCAGGCATTTAACCTCTGAATTGTGGAGACTAACACCAGGGGATGAGCATTTTTCTAGAATAGTGGCCAATTCGTTGATGTAAATATTGAAGAGTGCAGGGCTCAGATTGCAACCCTGGCGAAGGCCCTGACCCTGGTAAAAAGAAATCTGTTATTTTCTTGCCAATTTTAATGCTGCACGTATTGCCAGTATACATTGATTTAATTATGTCATATGTTTTACCCCGTACACCACTTTCAATATCTTTATAGAACAGTCCTGTCTGCTAAATAGAATCAAATGCGTTTTGGAAATCGATAAAGCAAGCGTATATTTTGGTGGACATGTTTATCTATAAGAGTGTGTAGGGTGTAAATATTGTGCAACGTTTTGGTATAAATCCAATTTGGCTTTTACTCAAGACATTGTGCTTATTAAGGAAGTTTAGAACTCTTACATTTATAATACTACAGAAAACCTTCCCCAGGTTACTGTTCACACAAATGCCTCTGTAATTGTTAGGGTCAAGTTTGTCTCTGTTCTTAAATATTGGGGTTATGAGTCCTTGATTCCAGAAGTCAGGGAAATGACCTACACTCAGGATCAAACTTAACAGTTTTAATTATAGCCAATTGAAATGTTGCACTAGTGAGTTCGAGCATCTCATTTAGGAGGCCATCAGGTCCACATGCTTTTTAAATTTGAGGGCATGAAGTTTCTTATAGAGCTCCTGGTCAGTAATAGTTTAGTTTCTTATAGAGCTCCTGGTCAGTAATAGTTTAGTTTCTTATAGAGCTCCTGGTCAGTAATAGTTTAGTTTCTTATAGAGCTCCTGGTCAGTAATAGTTTAGTTTCTTATAGAGCTCCTGGTCAGTAATAGTTTAGTTTCTTATAGAGCTCCTGGTCAGTAATAGTTTAGTGTCTTATAGAGCTCCTGGTCAGTAATAGTTTAGTGTCTTATAGAGTTCCTGGTCAGTAATAGTTTAGTTTCTTATAGAGCTCCTGGTCAGTAATAGTTTAGTTTCTTATAGAGCTCCTGGTCAGTAATAGTTTAGTTTCTTATAGAGCTCCTGGTCAGTAATAGTTTAGTTTCTTATAGAGCTCCTGGTCAGTAATAGTTTAGTTTCTTATAGAGCTCCTGGTCAGTAATAGTTTAGTTTCTTATAGAGCTCCTGGTCAGTAATAGTTTAGTTTCTTATAGAGCTCCTGGTCAGTAATAGTTTAGTTTCTTATAGAGCTCCTGGTCAGTAATAGTTTAGTTTCTTATAGAGCTCCTGGTCAGTAATTGTTTAGTTTCTTATAGAGCTCCTGGTCAGTAATTGTTTAGTTTCTTATAGAGCTCCTGGTCAGTAATAGTTTAGTTTCTTATAGAGCTCCTGGTCAGTAATTGGGGAGTCCAGTGGATTTTGATTGTCCTTTATAGCTTTATCTAATCCATTCAACTTCTCATGAGTTTGGCGTTGTTCTGCGTTTGTGTCAATTTGAACGGTGTTGTTGAGCGTTGTTTGTGTTTATGGATTCCTCAATTAGTGTCAGCTGCTTGCTGTTGTAATGTGCTTTTTTTGGTTCTGAGTGTTACGTTTCTAGAGTGTTAAAGTCTCACAGTAATGAAGGCGTAATTCACCATTATTTGGGTCTCTGTGCTTTTGGTTGGATAGTGTTCTAAGTTTATTCCTTATCATTTTACAATCTGCATCAAACCAGTTGTCATTTGTGGTCTTTAAAAAAAAAAAATGTTTAATCAATTTCAGTTGTGCTTCTTTTGCCGTTTTCCTGAATATATAGTTTATCTTTTGTACTGATAGATTGATGTCTGTACTGTGGGACAGTGAGTGACAATATCAGCCTTACACCATGTCTCCTGCAGAATGATGATGTCAATGTCTTTCAGATGTTTGTTGAACTCCTGAGCCAAACTCGTCAGTCCAAAGGTTGATGAGTTTAGGCCCTGAATGTTCCACATGCTAACTGATAATGATTTCATGTTGCAAAGAGGACCTCTTTCTCTCCCCCCTCTCCCAGATCACGCGGATGGAGTTTGTCCACACCAGGAGTCTGATCTACCGGGACGTGAAGCCAGAGAACTTCCTGGTTGGCCGGCCCGGCAGCAAGCGGCAGCACACAATCCACATCATAGACTTCGGCCTGGCCAAAGAGTACATCGACCCTGAGACCAAGAAACACATCCCTTACAGGGAGCACAAGAGCCTGACGGGCACCGCACGTTACATGAGCATCAATACTCACCTGGGCAAAGGTAAACAGCCTGACGGGCACCACACCCTACATGAGCATCAATACTCACCTGGGCAGAGGTAAACAGCCTGACAGGCACCACACCCTACATGAGCATCAATACTCACCTGGGCAGAGGTAAACAGTCTGACGGGCACCGCACGTTACATGAGCATCAACACTCACCTGGGCAAAGGTAAACAGCCTGACGGGCACCACCCTACATGAGCATCAATACTCACCTGGGCGAAGGTAAACAGCCTGACGGGCACCGCACGTTACATGAGCATCAATACTCACCTGGGCAGAGGTAAACAGTCTGACGGGCACCGCACGTTACATGAGCATCAACACTCACCTGGGCAAAGGTAAACAGCCTGACGGGCACCACCCTACATGAGCATCAATACTCACCTGGGCGAAGGTAAACAGCCTGACGGGCACCGCACGTTACATGAGCATCAATACTCACCTGGGCGAAGGTAAACAGCCTGACGGGCACCGCACGTTACATGAGCATCAACACTCACCTGGGCAAAGGTAAACAGCCTGACGGGCACCACCCTACATGAGCATCAATACTCACCTGGGCGAAGGTAAACAGCCTGACGGGCACCACACCCTACATGAGCATCAATACTCACCTGGGCAAAGGTAAACAGCCTGACGGGCACCGCACGTTACATGAGCATCAATACTCACCTGGGCAAAGGTAAACAGCCTGACGGGCACCACACCCTACATGAGCATCAATACTCACCTGGGCAAAGGTACGTAGCCTGATTTGCTGTATTCTGTATGATCCAGGTGATCCCATTGATAAAATATAGTTGACCAGAAAGACCCAAAAAGACACATGACAAAGATGGAGGAAGAGGAGTGTTTCCGATGACATCATTAGTGTGCATCATGTGATTTTTTTAACCAATTATGAGGAGGCATTGCCTTCTGATTGGTAGACGATGTCATTGGAAACACTTATCTTCTTCCTCAAATATATTTCACTACAAAAAAAAAAAAAATTCTGGAGCTGTTTTCTGGACTAGTCCATCTGCTTCAACAGTTAGGATTGATCAGCATCCGCTATCAGAGCAGCTAACCGATCGCTGCAGCTGTACATAGTCCATCTAATCTTACCTACCTCATCCCCATATTGTTTTTATTTACTTTTCTGCTCTTTTGCACACCAGTATCTCTACTTGCACATCATCATCTGCTCATTTATCACTCCATTGTTAATATGCTAAATTGTAATTACTTCGCTACTATGGCCTATTGCCTTACCACCTCATGCCTTTTGCACACACTGTAAATAGACTTTCTTTTTCTTCTATTGTGTTGTTGACTGTAGGTTTTGTTTATTCCATGTGTAACTCTGTTGTTGTGTCGAACTGCTTTGCTTTATCTTGGCCAGGTCGCAGTTGTAAATGAGAACTTGTTCTCAACTGGCCTACCTGGTTAAATAAAGGTGAAATATATAGAAAAATAAAACAATTCTGTGATTTTCTCTTAGTTAGAATTCATTTGTCCCTGTGTTTGAAATGGGCTTGTGTGTGTGTCTCTGAAACTGTGTTTTGTTTCCTGTCTCTGCAGAACAAAGCAGGAGAGATGACCTGTGTGTGTGTGAAGATGTGTGTGTCTCTGAAACTATGCTTTGTTTCCTGTATCTCTGCAGAACAAAGCAGGAGAGATGACCTGGAAGCTCTAGGTCACATGTTCATGTACTTCCTGCGAGGCAGTCTGCCCTGGCAAGGCCTGAAGGTAGGAACAAACACACCTTAAGGTTAGGAACCAATGTAATGTCACACACACTACACTAAACAATTCCCATATGTTATTAGTTGATTAAAGGTCCAGCTAGTTACTGTTGATTTAAAGGTCCAGCTAGTTACTGTTGATTAAAGGTCCAGCTAGTTACTGTTGATTTAAAGGTCCAGCTAGTTACTGTTGATTAAAGGTCCAGCTAGTTACTGTTGATTAAAGGTCCACCTAGTTACTGTTGATTTAAAGGTCCAACTAGTTACTGTTGATTAAAGGTCCAGCTAGTTACTGTTGATTAAAGGTCCAGCTAGTTACTGTTGATTAAAGGTCCAGCTAGTTACTGTTGATTTAAAGGTCCAGCTAGTTACTGTTGATTTAAAGGTCCAGCTAGTTACTGTTGATTTAAAGGTCCAGCTAGTTACTGTTGATTAAAGGTCCAGCTAGTTACTGTTGTTCAGTTGATTAAAGGTCCAGCTAGTTATTGTTGATTAAAGGTCCAGCTAGTTACTGTTGTTCAGTTGATTAAAGGTCCAGCTAGTTATTGTTGATTAAAGGTCCAGCTAGTTACTGTTGATTAAAGGTCCAGCTAGTTACTGTTGATTTAAAGGTCCAGCTAGTTACTGTTGATTTAAAGGTCCAGCTAGTTACTGTTGATTTAAAGGTCCAGCTAGTTACTGTTGATTAAAGGTCCAGCTAGTTACTGTTGTTCAGTTGATCAAAGGTCCAGCTAGTTACTGTTGTTCAGTTGATCAACGGTCCAGCTAGTTACTGTTGTTCAGTTGATCAAAGGCCCAGCTAGTTACTGTTGTTCAGTTGATTAAAGGTCCAGCTAGTTACTGTTGTTCAGTTGATCAAAGGTCCAGCTAGTTACTGTTGTTCAGTTGATCAACGGTCCAGCTAGTTACTGTTGTTCAGTTGATTAAAGGTCCACCTAGTTACTGTTGATTTAAAGGTCCAGCTAGTTACTGTTGATTTAAAGGTCCAGCTAGTTACTGTTGATTTAAAGGTCCAGCTAGTTACTGTTGATTTAAAGGTCCAGCTAGTTACTGTTGATTAAAGGTCCAGCTAGTTACTGTTGTTCAGTTGATCAAAGGTCCAGCTAGTTACTGTTGTTCAGTTGATCAACGGTCCACCTAGTTACTGTTGATTTAAAGGTCCAGCTAGTTACTGTTGATTTAAAGGTCCAGCTAGTTACTGTTGATTTAAAGGTCCAGCTAGTTACTGTTGATTTAAAGGTCCAGCTAGTTACTGTTGATTTAAAGGTCCACCTAGTTACTGTTGATTTAAAGGTCCAGCTAGTTACTGTTGATTAAAGGTCCAGCTAGTTACTGTTGATTTAAAGGTCCAGCTAGTTACTGTTGATTAAAGGTCCAGCTAGTTACTGTTGATTAAAGGTCCAGCTAGTTACTGTTGATTTAAAGGTCCAGCTAGTTACTGTTGATTAAAGGTCCAGCTAGTTACTGTTGATTAAAGGTCCAGCTAGTTACTGTTGATTAAAGGTCCAGCTAGTTACTGTTGATTTAAAGGTCCAGCTAGTTACTGTTGATTAAAGGTCCAGCTAGTTACTGTTGATTAAAGGTCCAGCTAGTTACTGTTGATTAAAGGTCCAGCTAGTTACTGTTGATTAAAGGTCCAGCTAGTTACTGTTGATTAAAGGTCCAGCTAGTTACTGTTGATTAAAGGTCCAGCTAGTTACTGTTGATTAAAGGTCCAGCTAGTCTGTCCTTGCTGTCTTATCAGTTCAGACAGACACACAGCCGTCAGTCACATGTCTCTATGCACATCACTAACTGAACACGCTGACCGTCGTACTTCACATGACATTGTTCAGAGAGAAAGTTGTCTGTTGTGTGAAACCTATATCAAAGTTAGCCATCACAGTTCCCTGATTGGTCCGTTTACCCTTTAACACTTCTGGTATTTCATTCCAGAATAAAAAATCCCCGACAGGCAATGAAGTCTCTCTCTCTCTCTGTGTGTCTTTCTGTCTCTCTCTCTCTCTCTGTGTGTCTCTCTCTCTGTGTGTCTCTCTCTCTGTGTGTGTCTCTCTGTCTCTCTCTCTCTCTCTCTCTCTCTCTGTGTGTCTCTCTCTCTCTCTCTCCCTCTCTCCCCGCCCCCCCAGGCAGACACTCTGAAGGAGCGCTATCAGAAGATAGGTGACACCAAGAGAGCCACGCCCATCGAGGTGCTATGTGAGAGCTTCCCAGGTCTGTGTATCTGTCGTCCTGAAATACAACAGTTACTGAACAGTATTATTAGGTACACCCATCTAGTACGGGATCGGAACCCCCTTTGCCTCTAGACGTTGCTCAGTTGGTATCAAGGGACCTAACGTGTGCCAGGAAAACATTCCCCACACCGTTACACCACCAGCCTGTACCGTTGACATCAGGCAGAACGGGGACATGGAGTCATCCTCCTGATGCCAAATCCTGACTCTGCCATTAGCATGACCCAACAGGAACCAGGATTCGTTAGCTCAGGCCATGTTTTTCCACTCCTGAATTGTCCAGGGTTGGTGATGGCGTGCCCACTGGAGCCGAGTCTTCTTGTTTTGATAGGAGTGGAACCCGGTGTGGTCGTCTGCTGTCTTATCATATCAATGACAAGGATCAGAGAGTTCTGTTGGAGAAGCTGTTCTGCACACCACTGTTGTACTGCGCCGTTATTCTCCTGTTTGTGGCCAGCCTGTTAGCATGCGCCATTCTCCTTCAAACCTCTCGTCAACGAAGCTGTTTTCGCCCACAAGACTACCGCTGACTGGAGGTTTGTTTGTTTGTTGCACTATTCTCTATAAACCCTAGACGATGTCGTGCGTGAGAAGCCCAGGAGGTCAGCCTTCCTTTTTTTTTACCTGCTCCCAACATGTGGAAATGATTTGGAATGAGTGAACACTACCTCTACAGACTAACCTGAACCAGAAGGCCTTTCATCACCATGACAACTAGGTGTTTTCTTTCCTGTCTGAATGAATAGAACAGGTGTGATCCTACCTGAATGTAACGTGTGTGTCTCCCCGTAGAAGAGATGGCCACCTACCTGCGTTATGTGCGGCGCCTGGATTTCTTTGAGAAGCCGGACTACGACTACTTACGGAAACTCTTCACCGACCTCTTCGATAGCAACGGCTACGTCTTTGATTATGAGTACGACTGGGTCGGCAAGCCACTGGTCAGTCCCTAGTATTACCCCTCAGTCCTAACCCTAGTATTACCCCTCAGTCCTAACCCTAGTATTACCCCTCAGTCCTAACCCTAGTATTACCCCTCAGTTCTAACCCTAGTATTACCCCTCAGTCCTAACCCTAGTATTACCTCTCAGTCCTAACCCTAGTATTACCCCTCAGTCCTAACCCTAGTATTACCCCTCAGTTCTAACCCTAGTATTACCCCTCAGTCCTAACCCTAGTATTACCCCTCAGTCCTAACCCTAGTATTACCCCTCAGTCCTAACCCTAGTATGACCCCTCAGTCCTAACCCTAGTATTACCCCTCAGTCCTAACCCTAGTATTACCCCAAGCCACTGGTCAGTCCCTAGTATAACCCCTCAGTTCTAACCCTAGTATTACCCCAAGCCACTGGTCAGTCCCTAGTATTACCCCTCAGTCCTAACCCTAGCCCCTCAGTCCTAACCCTAGTATTACCCCTCAGTCCTAACCCTAGCCCCTCAGTCCTAACCCTAGTATTACCCCTCAGTCCTAACCCTAGTATTACCCCTCAGTCCTAACCCTAGCCCCTCAGTCCTAACCCTAGTATTACCCCTCAGTCCTAACCCTAGTATTACCCCTCAGTCCTAACCCTAGTGTTACCCCTCAGTCCTAACCCTAGTATTACCCCTCAGTCCTAACCCTAGTGTTACCCCTCAGTCCTAACCCTAGTATTACCCCTCAGTCCTAACCCTAGTATTACCCCTCAGTCCTAACCCTAGTATTACCCCTCAGTCCTAACCCTAGTATTACCCCTCAGTCCTAACCCTAGTATTACCCCTCAGTCCTAACCCTAGTATTACCCCTCAGTCCTAACCCTAGTATTACCCCTCAGTCCTAACCCTAGTATTACCCCTCAGTCCTAACCCTAGTATTACCCCTCAGTCCTAACCCTAGTATTACCTCTCAGTCCTAACCCTAGTATTACCCCTCAGTCCTAACCCTAGTATTACCCCTCAGTCCTAACCCTAGTATTACCCCTCAGTCCTAACCCTAGTATTACCCCTCAGTCCTAACCCTAGTATTACCCCTCAGTCCTAACCCTAGTATTACCCCTCAGTCCTAACCCTAGTATTACCCCTCAGTCCTAACCCTAGTATTACCCCTCAGTCCTAACCCTAGTATTACCCCTCAGTCCTAACCCTAGTATTACCCCTCAGTCCTAACCCTAGTATTACCCCTCAGTCCTAACCCTAGTATTACCCCTCAGTCCTAACCCTAGTATTACCCCTCAGTCCTAACCCTAGTATTACCCCTCAGTCCTAACCCTAGTATTACCCCTCAGTTCTAACCCTAGTATTACCCCTCAGTCCTAACCCTAGTATTACCCCTCAGTCCTAACCCTAGTATTACCCCTCAGTCCTAACCCTAGTATTACCCCTCAGTCCTAACCCTAGTATTACCCCTCAGTCCTAACCCTAGTATTACCCCTCAGTCCTAACCCTAGTATTACCCCTCAGTCCTAACCCTAGTATTACCCCTCAGTCCTAACCCTAGTATTACCCCTCAGTCCTAACCCTAGTATTACCCCTCAGTTCTAACCCTAGTATTACCTCTCAGTCCTAACCCTAGTATTACCCCTCAGTCCTAACCCTAGTATTACCCCTCAGTTCTAACCCTAGTATTACCCCTCAGTTCTAACCCTAGTATTACCTCTCAGTCCTAACCCTAGTATTAGCCCTCAGTTCTAACCCTAGTATAACCTCTCAGTCCTAACCCTAGTATTACCCCTCAGTCCTAACCCTAGTATTACCCCTCAGTCCTAACCCTAGTATTACCCCTCAGTCCTAACCCTAGTATTACCCCTCAGTCCTAACCCTAGTATTACCCCTCAGTCCTAACCCTAGTATTACCCCTCAGTCCTAACCCTAGTATTACCCCTCAGTCCTAACCCTAGTATTACCCCTCAGTCCTAACCCTAGTATTACCCCTCAGTCCTAACCCTAGTATTACCCCTCAGTCCTAACCCTAGTATTACCCCTCAGTCCTAACCCTAGTATTACCCCTCAGTTCTAACCCTAGTATTACCCCTCAGTTCTAACCCTAGTATTACCCCTCAGTCCTAACCCTAGTATTACCCCTCAGTCCTAACCCTAGTATTACACCTCAGTCCTAACCCTAGTATTACCCCTCAGTTCTAACCCTAGTATTACCCCTCAGTCCTAACCCTAGTATTACCCCTCAGTCCTAACCCTAGTATTACCCCTCAGTCCTAACCCTAGTATTACCCCTCAGTTCTAACCCTAGTATTACCCCTCAGTTCTAACCCTAGTATTACCCCTCAGTCCTAACCCTAGTATTACCCCTCAGTCCTAACCCTAGTATAACCTCTCAGTCCTAACCCTAGTATTACCCCTCAGTCCTAACCCTAGTATTACCCCTCAGTCCTAACCCTAGTATTACCCCTCAGTCCTAACCCTAGTATTACCCCTCAGTCCTAACCCTAGTATTACCCCTCAGTTCTAACCCTAGTATTACCCCTCAGTCCTAACCCTAGTATTACCCCTCAGTCCTAACCCTAGTATTACCCCTCAGTTCTAACCCTAGTATTACCCCTCAGTTCTAACCCTAGTATTACCCCTCAGTCCTAACCCTAGTATTACCCCTCAGTCCTAACCCTAGTATTACCCCTCAGTCCTAACCCTAGTATTACCCCTCAGTCCTAACCCTAGTATTACCCCTCAGTCCTAACCCTAGTATTACCCCTCAGTCCTAACCCTAGTATAACCCCTCAGTCCTAACCCTAGTATTACCCCTCAGTGCTAACCCTAGTATTACCCCTCAGTGCTAACCCTAGTATTACCCCTCAGTTCTAACCCTAGTATTACCCCTCAGTTCTAACCCTAGTATTACCCCTCAGTCCTAACCCTAGTATTACCCCTCAGTCCTAACCCTAGTATAACCTCTCAGTCCTAACCCTAGTATTACCCCTCAGTCCTAACCCTAGTATTACCCCTCAGTCCTAACCCTAGTATTACCCCTCAGTCCTAACCCTAGTATTACCCCTCAGTCCTAACCCTAGTATTACCCCTCAGTTCTAACCCTAGTATTACCCCTCAGTCCTAACCCTAGTATTACCCCTCAGTCCTAACCCTAGTATTACCCCTCAGTCCTAACCCTAGTATTACCCCTCAGTCCTAACCCTAGTATTACCCCTCAGTCCTAACCCTAGTATTACCCCTCAGTCCTAACCCTAGTATTACCCCTCAGTCCTAACCCTAGTATTACCCCTCAGTCCTAACCCTAGTATTACCCCTCAGTCCTAACCCTAGTATTACCCCTCAGTCCTAACCCTAGTATTACCCCTCAGTCCTAACCCTAGTATTACCCCTCAGTTCTAACCCTAGTATTACCCCTCAGTCCTAACCCTAGTATTACCCCTCAGTTCTAACCCTAGTATTACCCCTCAGTCCTAACCCTAGTATTACCCCAGTCCTAACCCTAGTATTACCCCTCAGTCCTAACCCTAGTATTACCCCTCAGTCCTAACCCTAGTATTACCCCTCAGTCCTAACCCTAGTATTACCCCTCAGTCCTAACCCTAGTATTACCCCTCAGTCCTAACCCTAGTATTACCCCTCAGTCCTAACCCTAGTATTACCCCTCAGTCCTAACCCTAGTATTACCCCTCAGTCCTAACCCTAGTATTACCCCTCAGTCCTAACCCTAGTATTACCCCTCAGTCCTAACCCTAGTATTACCCCTCAGTCCTAACCCTAGTATTACCCCTCAGTCCTAACCCTAGTATTACCCCTCAGTCCTAACCCTAGTATTACCCCTCAGTCCTAACCCTAGTATTACCCCTCAGTCCTAACCCTAGTATTACCCCTCAGTTCTAACCCTAGTATTACCCCTCAGTCCTAACCCTAGTATTACCCCTCAGTCCTAACCCTAGTATTACCCCTCAGTCCTAACCCTAGTATTACCCCAGTCCTAACCCTAGTATTACCCCTCAGTCCTAACCCTAGTATTACCCCTCAGTCCTAACCCTAGTATTACCCCTCAGTCCTAACCCTAGTATTACCCCTCAGTCCTAACCCTAGTATTACCCCTCAGTCCTAACCCTAGTATTACCCCTCAGTCCTAACCCTAGTATTACCCCTCAGTCCTAACCCTAGTATTACCCCTCAGTCCTAACCCTAGTATTACCCCTCAGTCCTAACCCTAGTATTACCCCTCAGTTCTAACCCTAGTATTACCCCTCAGTCCTAACCCTAGTATTACCCCTCAGTCCTAACCCTAGTATTACCCCTCAGTCCTAACCCTAGTATTACCCCTCAGTCCTAACCCTAGTATTACCTCTCAGTCCTAACCCTAGTATTACCCCTCAGTCCTAACCCTAGTATTACCCCTCAGTCCTAACCCTAGTATTACCCCTCAGTCCTAACCCTAGTATTACCCCTCAGTCCTAACCCTAGTATTACCTCTCAGTCCTAACCCTAGTATTACCTCTCAGTCCTAACCCTAGTATTACCCCTCAGTCCTAACCCTAGCCCCTCAGTCCTAACCCTAGCCCCTCAGTCCTAACCCTAGCCCCTCAGTATTACTGTAGTATTACCCCTCAGTCCTAACCCTAGCCCCTCAGTCCTAACCCTAGCCCCTCAGTCCTAACCCTAGCCCCTCAGTCCTAACCCTAGCCCCTCAGTCCTAACCCTAGCCCCTCAGTTCTAACCCTAGCCCCTCAGTTCTAACCCTAACCCCTCAGTTCTAACCCTAGCCCCTCAGTCCTAACCCTAGCCCCTCAGTTCTAACCCTAGTATTACCCCTCAGTTCTAACCCTAGCCCCTCAGTTCTAACCCTAACCCCTCAGTTCTAACCCTAGCCACTCAGTTCTAACCCTAGCCCCTCAGTTCTAACCCTAGCCCCTCAGTATTACTGTAGTATTACCCCTCAGTTCTAACCCTAGCCCCTCAGTTCTAACCATAGCCCCTCAGTTCTAACCCTAACCCCTCAGTCCTAACCCTAGCCCCTCAGTTCTAACCCTAGCCCCTCAGTTCTAACCCTAGCCCCTCAGTTCTAACCCTAGCCCCTCAGTTCTAACCCTAGCCCCTCAGTTCTAACCCTAGCCCCTCAGTTCTAACCCTAGCCCCTCAGTTCTAACCCTAGCCCCTCAGTCCTACCCCTAGCCCCTCAGTCCTACCCCTAGCCCCTCAGTCCTAACCCTAGCCCCTCAGTTCTAATCCTAGCCCCTCATTATTACTGTAGTATTACCCCTCAGTCCTAATCCTAGCCCCTCAGTATTACTGTAGTATTACCCCTCAGTCCTAACCCTAGCCCCTCAGTATTACTGTAGTATTACCCCTCAGTTCTAATCCTAGCCCCTCAGTATTACTGTAGTATTACCCCTCAGTCCTAACCCTAGCCCCTCAGTATTACTGTAGTATTACCCCTCAGTTCTAATCCTAGCCCCTCAGTATTACTGTAGTATTACCCCTCAGTCCTAACCCTAGCCCCTCAGTATTACTGTAGTATTACCCCTCAGTTCTATCCCTAGCCCCTCAGTATTACTGTAGTATTACCCCCAGTCCTAACCCTAGCCCCTCAGTCCTAACCCTAGCCCCTCAGTTCTAACCCTAGCCCCTCAGTTCTAACCCTAGCCCCTCAGTATTACTGTAGTATTACCCCTATGTCATAGATTTGATGTTAATGTTTGAGTGAGTTCTATTTGTAACTTTAGCCAATAGTAGTGCACTATGTGTAGGAAATTACAGGGTTCCATTTTGGACATTGCTCTGATGAACAGCTTGATGTAGGATATAGCTGTGATGAACAGCTTGATGTAGGACATGGCTCTGATGAACAGCTTGATGTAGGACATGGCTCTGATGAACAGCTTGATGTAGGACATGGCTCTGATGAACAGCTTGATGTAGGACATGGCTCTGATGAACAGCTTGATGTAGGACATGGCTCTGATGAACAGCTTGATGTAGGACATGGCTCTGATGAACAGCTTGATGTAGGACATGGCTCTGATGAACAGCTTGATGTAGGACATGGCTCTAATGAACAGTTTGATGTAGGACATGGCTCTGATGAACAGCTTGATGTAGGATATGGCTCTGATGAACAGCTTGATGTAGGATATGGCTCTGATGAACAGCTTGATGTAGGACATGGCTCTGATGAACAGCTTGATGTAGGACATGGCTCTGATGAACAGCTTGATGTAGGACATGGCTCTGATGAACAGCTTGATGTAGGACATGGCTCTGATGAACAGCTTGATGTAGGATATGGCTCTGATGAACAGCTTGATGTAGGACATGGCTCTGATGAACAGCTTGATGTAGGACATGGCTCTGATGAACAGCTTGATGTAGGACATGGCTCTGGTGAACAGCTTGATGTAGGACATGGCTCTGGTGAACAGCTTGATGTAGGATATGGCTCTGATGAACAGTTTGATGTAGGACATGGCTTTCAGAAAAATAACATGTTCTGTTCACTTTTAACCTGTGACTCCTCCTCAGCCTTTTAGTTAATGATGACCTTTAACCTCTGTCCTCAGCCCACTCCTATTGGTCCAGTCCCCAGTGAGCCCCTCCTACAGTCCAGCAGCAGAGACAAGGCAGCGCAGCAGACCAAAAACCAGGTAGGACACACACTGAACACACACACACATACACTGAACACACACACAAACATACACTGAACACACACACAAACATACACTGAACACACACATTTCACAAATGTCATTCAGCATTAGCAGAATTTTCAATTTACAATGTTCCAAATTGGCAGCTTCTTACTAACTAACTGTAGCCTGGTCCCAGATCTGTAGCCTGGTCCCAGATCTGTAGCCTGGTCCCAGATCTGTAGCCTGGTCCCAGATCTGTAGCCTGGTCCCAGATCTGTAGCCTGGTCCCAGATCTGTAGCCTGGTCCCAGATCTGTAGCCTGGTCCCAGATCTGTAGCCTGGTCCCAGATCTGTAGCCTGGTCCCAGATCTGTAGCCTGGTCCCAGATCTGTAGCCTGGTCCCAGATCTGTAGCCTAGTCCCAGATCTGTAGCCTGGTCCCAGATCTGTAGCCTGGTCCCAGATCTGTAGCCTGGTCCCAGATCTGTAGCCTGGTCCCAGATCTGTAGCCTGGTCCCAGATCTGTAGCCTGGTCCCAGATCTGTAGCCTGGTCCCAGATCTGTAGCCTGGTCCCAGATCTGTAGCCTGGTCCCAGATCTGTAGCCTGGTCCCAGATCTGTAGCCTGGTCCCAGATCCGTAGCCTGGTCCCAGATCCGTAGCCTGGTCCCAGATCTGTAGCCTGGTCCCAGATCCGTAGCCTGGTCCCAGATCCGTAGCCTGGTCCCAGATCCGTAGCCTGGTCCCAGATCCGTAGCCTGGTCCCAGATCCGTAGCCTGGTCCCAGATCCGTAGCCTGGTCCCAGATCCGTAGCCTGGTCCCAGATCTGTAGCCTGGTCCCAGATCTGTAGCCTGGTCCCAGATCTGTAGCCTGGTCCCAGATCCGTAGCCTGGTCCCAGATCTGTAGCCTGGTCCCAGATCTGTAGCCTGGTCCCAGATCCGTAGCCTGGTCCCAGATCCGTAGCCTGGTCCCAGATCCGTAGCCTGGTCCCAGATCTGTAGCCTGGTCCCAGATCTGTAGCCTGGTCCCAGATCCGTAGCCTGGTCCCAGATCCGTAGCCTGGTCCCAGATCCGTAGCCTGGTCCCAGATCCGTAGCCTGGTCCCAGATCTGTAGCCTGGTCCCAGATCTTTTGGTGCTTTTGCCTACTCCTACTCTGATTGTCAAGCCAAACAGTTTGTCACAACAGTTCTATAAGGAGTTGGCAAGAGAGCAAAAACAGACAGGTATCCAGGCTCTATTAAAGAAACTAGAAACAGACTGGTATCCAGGCTCTATTAAAGAAACTAGAAACAGACTGGTATCTAGGCTAAACTAACTGTATAACTGGCCTTACTCATCAAACCACAGATTGCCACTGACAATGCCACCAGACCCACCAACCGAAGCCAGTCTCATAACAGCAGCACCAGACCCACCAACCGAAGCCAGTCTCATAGCAGCAGCTTGTTCAGTCTCAGCTCACACCAGTGGCTTCTACAGCCGCTTGTGTTTCTTCATGTCACACGAGTAGTCTTCTGTCATGCACTCCTCCTCACGTGCACTCTTTTCTTCCCCCGTCACCGCACTGCCCCTCAGGTCTGTCTGTCCTCCGGTAGAGCAGTGTCTAAGTAGCTGCCTAACTGCTGACCGGGAGAGAGCCGTCTTTAAACGCTGTTTTTCTGTTTCTTTCCTCCTCCACCATCTCCTCCTTTACCATCTCCTCCTTTACCAACTCCTCCCTCTACTTCCTCCCTCACCATCTCCTCCTTTACCATCTCCTCCCTCTACTTCCTCCCTCTACTTCCTCCCTTACCATCTCCTCCCTCTACCTCCTCCCTCACCATCTCCTCCCTCTACTTCCTCCCTCTACTTCCTCCCTCTACTTCCTCCCTCACCATCTCCTCCCTCTACTTCCTCCCTCTACTTCCTCCCTCTACTTCCTCCCTCACCATCTCCTCCCTCTACTTCCTCCCTCACCATCTCCTCCCTCTACTTCCTCCCTCTACTTCCTCCCTCTACTTCCTCACTCACCATCTCCTCCCTCTACTTCCTCCCTCACCATCTCCTCCCTCTACTTCCTCCCTCACCATCTCCTCCTCCACCATCTCCTCCCTCTACTTCCTCCCTCACCATCTCCTCCCTCACCATCTCCTCCCTCACCATCTCCTCCCTCTACTTCCTCCCTCACCATCTCCTCCTCCACCATCTCCTCCCTCTACTTCCTCCCTCACCATCTCCTCCTTCACCATCTCCTCCTCCACCATCTCCTCCCTCTACTTCCTCCCTCACCATCTTCACCATCTCCTCCCTCTACTTCCTCCCTCTACTTCCTCCTCCTTCACCATCTCCTCCTTCACCATCTCCTCCTTCACCATCTCCTCCTTCACCATCTCCTCCCTCTACTTTCTCCCTCACCATCTCCTCCTTCACCATCTCCTCCCTCTACTTCCTCCCTCTACTTCCTCCTCCTTCACCATCTCCTCCTTCACCATCTCCTCCCTCTACTTTCTCCCTCACCATCTCCTCCTTCACCATCTCCTCCCTCTACTTCCTCCCTCACCATCTCCTCCCTCTACTTCCTCCCTCACCATCTCCTCCTTCACCATCTCCTCCCTCTACTTCCTCCCTCACCATCTCCTCCCTCTACTTCCTCCTTCACCATCTCCTCCCTCTACTTCCTCCCTCACCATCTCCTCCTTCACCATCTCCTCCCTCTACTTCCTCCCTCACCATCTCCTCCCTCTACTTCCTCCCTCACCATCTCCTCCCTCACCATCTTCTCCCTCTACCTCCTCCCTCACCATCTCCTCCCTCACCATCTCCTCCCTCACCATCTCCTCCCTCACCATCTCCTCCCTCACCATCTCCTCCCTCTACTTTCTCCCTCACCATCTCCTCCTTCACCATCTCCTCCCTCTACTTTCTCCCTCACCATCTCTTCCCTCTACTTCCTCCCTCACCATCTCCTCCTACACCATCTCCTCCCTCTACTTTCTCCCTCTCCCTCTACTTCCTCCCTCACCATCTCCTCCCTCTACTTCCTCCCTCACCATCTCCTCCCTCACCATCTTCTCCCTCTACCTCTTCCCTCACCATCTCCTCCCTCACCCTCTTCCCTCACCATCTCCTCCCTCACCCTCTTCCCTCACCATCTCCTCCCTCACCATCTCCTCCCTCACCATCTCCTCCCTCTACTTTCTCCCTCACCATCTCTTCCTTCACCATCTCCTCCCTCTACTTTCTCCCTCACCATCTCTTCCCTCTACTTCCTCCCTCACCATCTCCTCCTACACCATCTCCTCCCTCTACTTTCTCCCTCACCATCTCTTCCCTCTACTTTCTCCCTCTCCCTCTACTTCCTCCCTCACCATCTCCTCCCTCTACTTCCTCCCTCACCATCTCCTCCCTCTACTTCCTCCCTCACCATCTCCTCCCTCTACTTCCTCCTTTGCTGTCATGCCAGTCGCCAGAACCCAAAGGAAGTGATTCCCAGCCCACTCCAGTGACCAATAGGGAGCTGCTGGGGTCCCATCTAACAGCTGATAGGCTGGGGGGCTCTGTCCAGGTACTGGGCTGTGGGCGTCGCCCCGCAATGTTCAACACTCTGCCTCTTGTCTCTTGCTTTCTTTCTCTTTCTCCTTGTTTTTCCTCTCCTAGCTCTCTTTCTGCAGCACTAGTCTCTGCTCACGTTTTTCTTTCTCCAACTCATTCTCCTTACCCACTTTTCCCCTCACATTGTGCACACTTCATACTAGGCTTATATCCTACCGGGGTCGAGGGACTAACTGTATCCTACCGGGGCCGAGGGACTAACTAACTCTATCCTACCGGGGTCGAGGGACTGACTAACTCTATCCTACCGGGGTCGAGGGACTGACTAACTGTATCCTACCGGGGTCGAGGGACTGACTAACTGTATCCTACCGGGGTCGAGGGACTGACTAACTGTATCCTACCGGGGTCGAGGGACTGACTAACTGTATCCTACCGGGGTCGAGGGACTGACTAACTGTATCCTACCGGGGTCGAGGGACTGACCAACTGTATCCTACCGGGGTCGAGGGACTGACCAACTGTATCCTACCGGGGTCGAGGGACTGACCAACTGTATCCTACCGGGGTCGAGGGACTGACCAACTGTATCCTACCGGGGTCGAGGGACTGACCAACTGTATCCTACCGGGGTCGAGGGACTGACCAACTGTATCCTACCGGGGTCGAGGGACTAACTGTATCCTACCGGGGGCGAGGGACTAACTGTATCCTACGGGGTCGAGGGACTAACTGTATCCTACGGGGTCGAGGAACTGACTGTATCCTACTGGGGCGAGGGACTAACTGTATCCTACGGGGTCGAGGGACTAATAATGCTACTGGGGCGAGGGACTAATAATGCTACTGGGGTCGAGGGACTAACTGTATCCTACGGGGTCGAGGGACTAATAATGCTACTGGGGCGAGGGACTAACTGTATCCTACCGGGGTCGAGGGACTAACTGTATCCTACCGGGGTCGAGGGACTAACTGTATCCTACCGGGGTCGAGGGACTAACTGTATCCTACCGGGGTCGAGGGACTAACTGTATCCTACTGGGGCGAGGGACTAACTGTATCCTATGGGGTCGAGGGACTAATAATGCTACTGGGGCGAGGGACTAACTGTATCCTACCGGGGTCGAGGGACTAACTGTATCCTACCGGGGTCGAGGGACTAACTGTATCCTACCGGGGTCGAGGGACTAACTGTATCCTACCGGGGTCGAGGGACTAATAATGCTACTGGGGCGAGGGACTAACTGTATCCTACGGGGGCGAGGGACTAACTGTATCCTACGGGGGCGAGGGACTAACTGTATCCTACTGGGGCGAGGGACTAATAATGCTACTGGGGCGAGGGACTAACTGTATCCTACCGGGGTCGAGGGACTAACTGTATCCTACGGGGTCGAGGGACTAATAATGCTACTGGGGCGAGGGACTAACTGTATCCTACCGGGGTCAAGGGACTAATAATGCTACTGGGGCGAGGGACTAATAATGCTACTGGGGCCGAGGGACTAACTGTATCCTACCGGGGGCGAGGGACTAATAATGCTACTGGGGCGAGGGACTAACTGTATCCTACCGGGGTCGAGGGACTAATAATGCTACTGGGGCGAGGGACTAACTGTGGGAGAGACAGTGACTAAAGGAAAACTTGTGCTATTAGAATGTTTCATCATTCCCTCGAACTGAGGTCACCTTGTGGTTGGTCGCAAGTCTTATATAGATGGATTTAATTAATCAATGTAATACCATCTAGTGTGGGTAGTGTTCAGTGTAATTTGTTTGCATCCCAAATGCCCTATGTGTAGTGCACTACTTTTGACCAGAGCCACATGGGCCCTGGTCAACAGTAGTTTGCTATATAGGGCATATGGGACCATCTCAGAAGGGGCCATTGTTGGCTGGAGCATTAAGTCACTGTAAGAGGGATCAAGTAGCCAGCTGAACATGCAGTCTGATCACATCATTTCTATAACAGGACAGTGGAAACTTCTAATGTTTCTGGAATCACACAACCATCTTGAGGAAACCAGTTTTCATCTCATAACATTAGGCAACATTACAAATGATTATGACCGAGCTTGTGAGCCTTCTGAATGTATTGAGTAGAAGATATGATGTAGAATAGGGAATCGTGTCGGCTCTATTCATTACATTTCTATCATGTAGAATAGGGAATCATCTCGGCTCTATTCATTACATTTCTATCATGTAGAATAGGGAATCATGTCTGCTCTATTCATTACATTTCTATCATGTAGAATAGGGAATCATGTCTGCTCTATTCATTACATTTCTATCATGTAGAATAGGGAATCGTGTCTGCTCTATTCATTACATTTCTATCATGTAGAATAGGGAATCGTGTCTGCTCTATTCATTACATTTCTATCATGTAGAATAGGGAATCATGTCTGCTCTATTCATTACATTTCTATCATGTAGAATAGGGAATCATGTCGGCTCTATTCATTACATTTCTATCATGTAGAATAGGGAATCATGTCTGCTCTATTCATTACATTTCTATCATGTAGAATAGGGAATCGTGTCTGCTCTATTCATTACATTTCTATCATGTAGAATAGGGAATCATGTCTGCTCTATTCATTACATTTCTATCATGTAGAATAGGGAATCATGTCGGCTCTATTCATTACATTTCTATCATGTAGAATAGGGAATCGTGTCGGCTCTATTCATTACATTTCTATCATGTAGAATAGGGAATCGTGTCTGCTCTATTCATTACATTTCTATCATGTAGAATAGGGAATCGTGTCGGCTCTATTCATTACATTTCTGTCATGTAGAATAGGGAATCGTGTCGGCTCTATTCATTACATTTCTATCATGTAGAATAGGGAATCATGTCGGCTCTATTCATTACATTTCTATCATGTAGAATAGGGAATCGTGTCGGCTCTATTCATTACATTTCTATCATGTAGAATAGGGAATCGTGTCGGCTCTATTCATTACATTTCTATCATGTAGAATAGGGAATCGTGTCGGCTCTATTCATTACATTTCTATCATGTAGAATAGGGAATCATGTCTGCTCTATTCATTACATTTCTATCATGTAGAATAGGGAATCGTGTCGGCTCTATTCATTACATTTCTATCATGTAGAATAGGGAATCGTGTCGGCTCTATTCATTACATTTCTATCATGTAGAATAGGGAATCGTGTCGGCTCTATTCATTACATTTCTATCATGTAGAATAGGGAATCATGTCTGCTCTATTCATTACATTTCTATCATGTAGAATAGGGAATCGTGTCGGCTCTATTCATTACATTTCTATCATGTAGAATAGGGAATCGTGTCGGCTCTATTCATTACATTTCTATCATGTAGAATAGGGAATCGTGTCGGCTCTATTCATTACATTTCTATCATGTAGAATAGGGAATCATGTCTGCTCTATTCATTACATTTCTATCATGTAGAATAGGGAATCGTGTCTGCTCTATTCATTACATTTCTATCATGTAGAATAGGGAATCGTGTCGGCTCTATTCATTACATTTCTATCATGTAGAATAGGGAATCATGTCGGCTCTATTCATTACATTTCTATCATGTAGAATAGGGAATCGTGTCGGCTCTATTCATTACATTTCTATCATGTAGAATAGGGAATCATGTCGGCTCTATTCATTACATTTCTATCATGTAGAATAGGGAATCGTGTCGGCTCTATTCATTACATTTCTATCATGTAGAATAGGGAATCATGTCGGCTCTATTCATTACATTTCTATCATGTAGAATAGGGAATCGTGTCGGCTCTATTCATTACATTTCTATCATGTAGAATAGGGAATCGTGTCTGCTCTATTCATTACATTTCTATCATGTAGAATAGGGAATCGTGTCTGCTCTATTCATTACATTTCTATCATGTAGAATAGGGAATCGTGTCGGCTCTATTCATTACATTTCTATCATGTAGAATAGGGAATCATGTCTGCTCTATTCATTACATTTCTATCATGTAGAATAGGGAATCGTGTCGGCTCTATTCATTACATTTCTATCATGTAGAATAGGGAATCGTGTCGGCTCTATTCATTACATTTCTATCATGTAGAATAGGGAATCGTGTCGGCTCTATTCATTACATTTCTGTCATGTAGAATAGGGAATCGTGTCGGCTCTATTCATTACATTTCTATCATGTAGAATAGGGAATCGTGTCGGCTCTATTCATTACATTTCTATCATGTAGAATAGGGAATCGTGTCGGCTCTATTCATTACATTTCTATCATGTAGAATAGGGAATCGTGTCGGCTCTATTCATTACATTTCTATCATGTAGAATAGGGAATCGTGTCGGCTCTATTCATTACATTTCTATCATGTAGAATAGGGAATCGTGTCGGCTCTATTCATTACATTTCTATCATGTAGAATAGGGAATCATGTCTGCTCTATTCATTACATTTCTATCATGTAGAATAGGGAATCATGTCGGCTCTATTCATTACATTTCTGTCATGTAGAATAGGGAATCGTGTCGGCTCTATTCATTACATTTCTATCATGTAGAATAGGGAATCATGTCTGCTCTATTCATTACATTTCTATCATGTAGAATAGGGAATCGTGTCGGCTCTATTCATTACATTTCTATCATGTAGAATAGGGAATCGTGTCGGCTCTATTCATTACATTTCTATCATGTAGAATAGGGAATCATGTCTGCTCTATTCATTACATTTCTATCATGTAGAATAGGGAATCGTGTCGGCTCTATTCATTACATTTCTATCATGTAGAATAGGGAATCGTGTCGGCTCTATTCATTACATTTCTATCATGTAGAATAGGGAATCATGTCGGCTCTATTCATTACATTTCTATCATGTAGAATAGGGAATCGTGTCGGCTCTATTCATTACATGTCTGTCATGTAGAATAGGGAATCATGTCTGCTCTATTCATTACATTTCTATCATGTAGAATAGGGAATCATGTCGGCTCTATTCATTACATTTCTATCATGTAGAATAGGGAATCGTGTCGGCTCTATTCATTACATTTCTATCATGTAGAATAGGGAATCATCTCGGCTCTATTCATTACATTTCTATCATGTAGAATAGGGAATCATGTCGGCTCTATTCATTACATTTCTATCATGTAGAATAGGGAATCATGTCGGCTCTATTCATTACATTTCTATCATGTAGAATAGGGAATCGTGTCGGCTCTATTCATTACATTTCTATCATGTAGAATAGGGAATCATCTCGG
This sequence comes from Oncorhynchus clarkii lewisi, assembly GCF_045791955.1. Taxonomy (NCBI): domain Eukaryota; kingdom Metazoa; phylum Chordata; class Actinopteri; order Salmoniformes; family Salmonidae; genus Oncorhynchus; species Oncorhynchus clarkii. The sequence continues at coordinate 48,395,436 of NC_092174.1, forward strand.
CTCTATTCATTACATTTCTATCATGTAGAATAGGGAATCGTGTCGGCTCTATTCATTACATTTCTATCATGTAGAATAGGGAATCATCTCGGCTCTATTCATTACATTTCTATCATGTAGAATAGGGAATCGTGTCGGCTCTATTCATTACATTTCTATCATGTAGAATAGGGAATCATCTCGGCTCTATTCATTACATTTCTATCATGTAGAATAGGGAATCATCTCGGCTCTATTCATTACATTTCTATCATGTAGAATAGGGAATCATCTCGGCTCTATTCATTACATTTCTATCATGTAGAATAGGGAATCGTGTCTGCTCTATTCATTACATTTCTATCATGTAGAATAGGGAATCGTGTCGGCTCTATTCATTACATTTCTATCATGTAGAATAGGGAATCGTGTCTGCTCTATTCATTACATTTCTATCATGTAGAATAGGGAATCGTGTCGGCTCTATTCATTACATTTCTATCATGTAGAATAGGGAATCATGTCGGCTCTATTCATTACATTTCTGTCATGTAGAATAGGGAATCATGTCGGCTCTATTCATTACATTTCTATCATGTAGAATAGGGAATCGTGTCGGCTCTATTCATTACATTTCTATCATGTAGAATAGGGAATCGTGTCGGCTCTATTCATTACATTTCTATCATGTAGAATAGGGAATCGTGTCGGCTCTATTCATTACATTTCTATCATGTAGAATAGGGAATCATCTCGGCTCTATTCATTACATTTCTATCATGTAGAATAGGGAATCATCTCGGCTCTATTCATTACATTTCTATCATGTAGAATAGGGAATCGTGTCTGCTCTATTCATTACATTTCTATCATGTAGAATAGGGAATCGTGTCGGCTCTATTCATTACATTTCTATCATGTAGAATAGGGAATCGTGTCGGCTCTATTCATTACATTTCTATCATGTAGAATAGGGAATCATCTCGGCTCTATTCATTACATTTCTATCATGTAGAATAGGGAATCGTGTCTGCTCTATTCATTACATTTCTATCATGTAGAATAGGGAATCATGTCGGCTCTATTCATTACATTTCTATCATGTAGAATAGGGAATCATGTCGGCTCTATTCATTACATTTCTGTCATGTAGAATAGGGAATCGTGTCGGCTCTATTCATTACATTTCTATCATGTAGAATAGGGAATCGTGTCGGCTCTATTCATTACATTTCTATCATGTAGAATAGGGAATCATGTCTGCTCTATTCATTACATTTCTATCATGTAGAATAGGGAATCGTGTCGGCTCTATTCATTACATTTCTATCATGTAGAATAGGGAATCATGTCGGCTCTATTCATTACATTTCTATCATGTAGAATAGGGAATCATGTCGGCTCTATTCATTACATTTCTATCATGTAGAATAGGGAATCGTGTCTGCTCTATTCATTACATTTCTATCATGTAGAATAGGGAATCGTGTCGGCTCTATTCATTACATTTCTATCATGTAGAATAGGGAATCGTGTCGGCTCTATTCATTACATTTCTATCATGTAGAATAGGGAATCGTGTCGGCTCTATTCATTACATTTCTATCATGTAGAATAGGGAATCATGTCGGCTCTATTCATTACATTTCTATCATGTAGAATAGGGAATCGTGTCGGCTCTATTCATTACATGTCTGTCATGTAGAATAGGGAATCATGTCTGCTCTATTCATTACATTTCTATCATGTAGAATAGGGAATCATCTCGGCTCTATTCATTACATTTCTATCATGTAGAATAGGGAATCGTGTCGGCTCTATTCATTACATTTCTATCATGTAGAATAGGGAATCATCTCGGCTCTATTCATTACATTTCTATCATGTAGAATAGGGAATCATCTCGGCTCTATTCATTACATTTCTATCATGTAGAATAGGGAATCATGTCGGCTCTATTCATTACATTTCTATCATGTAGAATAGGGAATCGTGTCGGCTCTATTCATTACATTTCTATCATGTAGAATAGGGAATCATCTCGGCTCTATTCATTACATTTCTATCATGTAGAATAGGGAATCGTGTCGGCTCTATTCATTACATTTCTATCATGTAGAATAGGGAATCATCTCGGCTCTATTCATTACATTTCTATCATGTAGAATAGGGAATCGTGTCGGCTCTATTCATTACATTTCTATCATGTAGAATAGGGAATCATCTCGGCTCTATTCATTACATTTCTATCATGTAGAATAGGGAATCATCTCGGCTCTATTCATTACATTTCTATCATGTAGAATAGGGAATCATCTCGGCTCTATTCATTACATTTCTATCATGTAGAATAGGGAATCGTGTCTGCTCTATTCATTACATTTCTATCATGTAGAATAGGGAATCGTGTCGGCTCTATTCATTACATTTCTATCATGTAGAATAGGGAATCGTGTCGGCTCTATTCATTACATTTCTATCATGTAGAATAGGGAATCATGTCGGCTCTATTCATTACATTTCTGTCATGTAGAATAGGGAATCATGTCGGCTCTATTCATTACATTTCTATCATGTAGAATAGGGAATCGTGTCGGCTCTATTCATTACATTTCTATCATGTAGAATAGGGAATCGTGTCGGCTCTATTCATTACATTTCTATCATGTAGAATAGGGAATCGTGTCGGCTCTATTCATTACATTTCTATCATGTAGAATAGGGAATCATCTCGGCTCTATTCATTACATTTCTATCATGTAGAATAGGGAATCATCTCGGCTCTATTCATTACATTTCTATCATGTAGAATAGGGAATCGTGTCTGCTCTATTCATTACATTTCTATCATGTAGAATAGGGAATCGTGTCGGCTCTATTCATTACATTTCTATCATGTAGAATAGGGAATCGTGTCGGCTCTATTCATTACATTTCTATCATGTAGAATAGGGAATCATCTCGGCTCTATTCATTACATTTCTATCATGTAGAATAGGGAATCGTGTCTGCTCTATTCATTACATTTCTATCATGTAGAATAGGGAATCATGTCGGCTCTATTCATTACATTTCTATCATGTAGAATAGGGAATCATGTCGGCTCTATTCATTACATTTCTGTCATGTAGAATAGGGAATCATGTCGGCTCTATTCATTACATTTCTATCATGTAGAATAGGGAATCGTGTCGGCTCTATTCATTACATTTCTATCATGTAGAATAGGGAATCGTGTCGGCTCTATTCATTACATTTCTATCATGTAGAATAGGGAATCGTGTCGGCTCTATTCATTACATTTCTATCATGTAGAATAGGGAATCGTGTCGGCTCTATTCATTACATTTCTATCATGTAGAATAGGGAATCGTGTCGGCTCTATTCATTACATTTCTATCATGTAGAATAGGGAATCGTGTCGGCTCTATTCATTACATTTCTATCATGTAGAATAGGGAATCGTGTCGGCTCTATTCATTACATTTCTATCATGTAGAATAGGGAATCGTGTCGGCTCTATTCATTACATTTCTATCATGTAGAATAGGGAATCGTGTCGGCTCTATTCATTACATTTCTATCATGTAGAATAGGGAATCGTGTCGGCTCTATTCATTACATTTCTATCATGTAGAATAGGGAATCGTGTCTGCTCTATTCATTACATTTCTATCATGTAGAATAGGGAATCGTGTCGGCTCTATTCATTACATTTCTATCATGTAGAATAGGGAATCGTGTCGGCTCTATTCATTACATTTCTATCATGTAGAATAGGGAATCGTGTCGGCTCTATTCATTACATTTCTATCATGTAGAATAGGGAATCGTGTCGGCTCTATTCATTACATTTCTATCATGTAGAATAGGGAATCGTGTCGGCTCTATTCATTACATTTATATCTACAACATTCAGAAGTCTCATTATAAGTGACCTTAGATATTTTGGACCATAGTAAGCCGCCATTATCTGGTGGTCTATGATACTCCCATGATGCTCCCCTTCAGGTGTTGAGTTCAACCAATGGGGAGCTGAATACAGACGATCCGACGGCGGGCCACTCCAATGCACCCATCACTGCCCCGGCCGAGGTGGAGGTGGCCGACGACACCAAGTGAGATGGATGCCCCTTTCTCTCTACCCCTTCACTCTACCCCCCCCTTCCCTCTTCCCTCTACCCCCCCCTTCCCCTTGCCCTCTACCTCCCCCCCTTCCCCCTGCCCTCTACCTCCTCCCTTCTCTCTACCCTCCTTCCCTCTACCCCCCCCCCCTTCCCCCTGCCCTCTACCTCCTCCCTGCCCTCTACCTCCTCCCTTCCCTCTACCCCTTCCCCCTGCCCTCTACCTCCTCCCTTCTCTCTACCCCCCCTTCCCCCTTCTCTCTACCCTCCTCCCCCTGCCCTCCTACCCTTGCTTACTCCTAGTATAGCATGTCCTCTCAGACAGGGCACTAGGGGTGAGGGGTCGATTTAGAATTGGGGGTGGGTCTTTGTATTTAGTTTTTTCAATGTTATAATCTCATCCTATTGTTGTTCATTTGTTCTGTTTCAGGTGCTGCTGTTTCTTTACGAGGAGGAGGAGGAAAGGCCTTCAGAGACACTAGTGAAGAGGAGGAAAGGCCTTCAGAGACACTAGTGAAGAAGAGGAAAGGCCTTCAGAGACACTAGTGAAGAGGAGGAAAGGCCTTCAGAGACACTAGTGAAGAAGAGGAAAGGCCTTCAGAGACACTAGTGAAGAGGAGGAAAGGCCTTCAGAGACACTAGTGAAGAAGAGGAAAGGCCTTCAGAGACACTAGTGAAGAAGAGGAAAGGCCTTCAGAGACACTAGTGAAGAAGAGGAAAGGCCTTCAGAGACACTAGTGAAGAAGAGGAAAGGCCTTCAGAGACACTAGTGAAGAAGAGGAAAGGCCTTCAGAGACACTAGTGAAGAAGAGGAAAGGCCTCCAGAGACACTAGTGAAGAAGAGGAAAGGCCTCCAGTGAAGAAGAGGAAAGGCCTCGAGTGAAGAAGAGGAAAGGCCTCCAGTGAAGAAGAGGAAAGGCCTTCAGAGACACTAGTGAAGAAGAGGAAAGGCCTTCAGAGACACTAGTGAAGAAGAGGAAAGGCCTTCAGAGACACTAGTGAAGAAGAGGAAAGGCCTTCAGAGACACTAGTGAAGAAGAGGAAAGGCCTTCAGAGACACTAGTGAAGAAGAGGAAAGGCCTTCAGAGACACTAGTGAAGAAGAGGAAAGGCCTCCAGAGACACTAGTGAAGAAGAGGAAAGGCCTCCAGTGAAGAAGAGGAAAGGCCTCCAGTGAAGAAGAGGAAAGGCCTCCAGTGAAGAAGAGGAAAGGCCTCCAGTGAAGAAGAGGAAAGGCCTTCAGAGACACTAGTGAAGAAGAGGAAAGGCCTTCAGAGACACTAGTGAAGAAGAGGAAAGGCCTTCAGAGACACTAGTGAAGAAGAGGAAAGGCCTCCAGAGACACTAGTGAAGAAGAGGAAAGGCCTCCAGTGAAGAAGAGGAAAGGCCTTCAGTGAAGAAGAGGAAAGGCCTCCAGAGACACTAGTGAAGAAGAGGAAAGGCCTTCAGAGACACTAGTGAAGAAGAGGAAAGGCCTCCAGTGAAGAAGAGGAAAGGCCTCCAGTGAAGAAGAGGAAAGGCCTTCAGAGACACTAGTGAAGAAGAGGAGGAGGAGGAGTTGTTGGAAACCACACTGACAGACTGACAGAGGGAAGGAAGCAGTACTGAAACTGAGCTGAGCCCAGTACTCTACACCCTCCTCTCTGTCTGTCTCACTCTGTATGTGTTCAGTTAGAGCGCCCCCTGTCGACCCTCCTGCAGTACTACAACAGACTGATGACTTGCCGCTACAGACGGACAGGACACAATGGGACAGAACCATGACTGTCTGTGCTTGGACCCGTTTTATATTCTAAACCTGAAGAAGAAGATTGTAAGGAATAAATGTGTATATTTCTATGAGGATGGATGGATGGATGGATGGATGGATGGATGGATGGATGGATGGATGGATGGATGGATGGATGGACAAGGCCTGAAGATGAGCTCATGATGGGTGGATGAATGGATAAATGAATGAAGAGAGCCAGGAACGACCTGAGAAATCATAAATAAGAGACTATTAAAAGGACAGAGATCAAACTGTTGTCTGTGTTCCATTTTAACGTGCTGAACATTGACAGAGGAGGACAGACTAAACTGTAACACAACAATGTGCTCCATTTACAAAGTCATTTTTATTTGTGGGATCAACATTAAGAGCCTAGAAGGAACTCCAGAATAACACAGTGTGTCATACAGACAGGAACTCCAGGATAACAGTGTGTCATACAGACAGGAACTCCAGAATAACAGTGTGTCATACAGACAGGAACTCCAGAATAACAGTGTCATACAGACAGGAACTCCAGAATAACAGTGTGTCATACAGACAGGAACTCCAGAATAACAGTGTGTCATACAGACAGGAACTCCAGAATAACACAGTGTGTCATACAGACAGGAAAGAAATACTGAGGACGGATGTGGTGTCTTGACAGTGGCTGGTCTCAGGTACTGAGGATGGATGTGGTGTCTGACAGAGGCTGGTCTCAGGTACTGAGGATGGATGTGGTGTCTGACAGTGGCTGGTCTCAGGTACTGAGGATGAATGTGGTGTCTGACAGTGGCTGGTCTCAGGTACTGAGGATGGATGTGGTGTCTGACTGTGGCTGGTCTCAGGTACTGAGGATGGATGTGGTGTCTGACAGTGGCTGGTCTCAGGTACTGAGGATGGATGTGGTGTCTGACTGTGGCTGGTCTCAGGTACTGAGGACAGATGTGGTGGCTGGTCTCAGGTACTGAGGATGGATGTGGTGTCTGACAGTGGCTGGTCTCAGGTACTGAGGATGGATGTGGTGTCTGACTGTGGCTGGTCTCAGGTACTGAGGATGGATGTGGTGTCTGACAGTGGCTGGTTTCAGGTACTGAGGATGGATTGAGAGAAACAGATATTTAATTTCTTCTTTAAAATTGCACTTTGGAGAAATAAAGAAAACATGGAATTCCGGGATCATTTACTTTTGAGCAGAGTACTATGGTCCCTGGTCAAAGGTAGTGTACTATAAAGGGAATATGGTGCCATTTTGGAAAGAAACCTATGTGTTTATGGGTTTTATGTTGCTTGTTCAAATCAGTTACCTGCAAGTTTTAGTTTGTGCCAGTTTAAAAGGATTGGACACCTAAAATGACATACCCAAATCTAACTGCCTGTAGCTCAGGACCTGAAGCAAGGATATGCATATTCTTGATACCATTTGAAAGGAAACACTTTGAATTTTGTAGAAATGTTAAATTAATGTAGGAGAATATAACACAATAGATCAGGTAAAAGATAATACAAACCAAAAAACATGCTTTTTTTCTCATCTTGGAAATGCACGAGAAAGGCCATCATGCTTATTTCAGTCTAGGTGCAATTTATATTTTGGCCACTAGATGGCAGCAGTGTGTGCACCGTTTCAGCAATACTGGACAATATTATGTGCCCAATTGGTCAATTGATACATTTTCAAGTACATAACTATAGAGAACATACAAAAATGCTATGGAAATACATTTAAATTTACACACTACCATGAATGTCATACATGATGGATCATTAGCGTGCACACAAACATTCCCACATCTAGATGGCTGCGCGGGGTGGGTGTGGAGCCAGAGACAGCAGGGGTTCAAACTGGAGAACCCAGTTACTACATTTTATCAAACAAAATATGCTACATTTTATCTCTGGGACCCTCAGGATGACAAATCAGAGCCAGATTACTGAACGTAAGTACATTATTTACCTTCAGAGGTGAATGATTCAAACCAGTTGCCGTGACAAAGGGTTTGTTGTTGTGGACTCTCCTCAAACAATACCATGGTATTTCACTGTAATAGCTACTGTACATTGGACAGTGCAGTTAGATTAACAATAATGTAAGCTTTCTGCCCATATTAGACATGTCTATGTCCTGTAAAGTTTGTTGTTACTTACAACTGTCACGCTAGTCACATTAGTGCACGTGAGCTCAACTGTCCCGGTGGAGGGACACTGATCCTGTAGAGGTATTAAAGTAATACTCCCGAGTGGTGCAGTGGTCGAAGACACTGCATCTCAGTGCTAGAGGCGTTACTGCAGTCCCTGGTTCGAATCCAGGCCGCATCACATCCGGCCGTGATTGGGAGTCACATAGGGCGGCACACAATTGGCCCAGCGTCTTCTAGGTTTGTCCCGGGGTAGGCCGTCATTGTAAATAAGAATTTGTTCTTAACTGACTTGCCTAGTTAAGTAAAGGTTAAATGAAAAATACAAATGTCCCATTTCAAAATACAAAACTTGTCAATTTTCAAAATGTATAAGCATTCTCAAAACCTGTTCATATCTCTGGTATTATCTAGACAGGCAGACTTGCATTGTAAAAACAACTTCATATGGTCGCTTCCCACACAGACCTACGATATTGACATTCTCCTAATAAAAGTGATGAGTAGGTAAGCCAAGGTTATACAGGACAGTCATCTTGTGACAAAATAATCATTACCTTTATTTCAGACTAAAAACACGAGGAACGCTGACAAAGCTCTTCAGAGTAAAACATGTGATGTACTCTGACCCTGTGTGGGAAATAGTTGCTCACTGGACTGAGTCTAGACTTGAGTGATGAAATCACTTTCAGTATCCAATTAGACAGATACTTGTATTTCTATTATCTAGCACAGAAAGCCTATACGTGTAGTTCTAAACTTAAATCAATCACAAAAGAATGTAATGAAAAGTTTGAACAATGTATTTTATCTGATTTTTAAATTGAGAAGAAACAATGTATTACAGATGCAAATGAACTTGTGTATCAGGAATGAAGTCATCCCTCTTCCGGAAAAACATCTGTCAGCATCACGTGTGAGGAGCGCAAACCTGCGTTCCTATTGGTCCAGAACGGGAAAGGGGCCCCAGTCTTTCCCTTCATTTCACCGGAACGCTGTCGGACATTTTTGTTGTCATGAAACAGAATCATAGTGTATGTTTTCTCCAAAGAATAACAAGCCGGCGAATATCGTTGGAATTCAATCCGTATTGTCTCTAAATCGACTACCGAGATATGTCTGTGAAACGGGTGATATATGTAATGAATGGGGAAGTGGCGAGGCGTTACTTTACTTTAACAAGTTAACCGTAATCTGGTTACGGGGTTGTCTGAGGTAAGGACAGTGGTTGAGGTGTTTTGTTAGGTGCCTGAATATATCTAGATTTTTTTTCTCTCTTTATAACAGTCAGCTTGATCGTAAGGAAACTGGCACCGTGTGATCAGATGGACACGGACATGTTGGGGAATAACGATCTGTACTCACACAAGTAGGACCTAATATTTGTTTTCAATGTGGAATTCTATTTTTGCTTGTTGAGTATTCAGATAACCTATTTGATCGTATTTAGGCGAACATATTAGGTAATCAAAATATCTTCCAACAACAATTTGACTATAATTAGAATAGATATATTTTTCAGAAAATAACCTAATATTCTCGAAACAATCATGTCAGACTATACACAGAGGTCTCTGCCTTTTTGTCGGCGGCTGAGTTACGCTGTGGGACACTTTCTGAACGATCTGTGTGCGTCTATGTGGTTCACCTACCTGTTGGTGTACTACCACTCCGTGCTGGGCTTTCAGAACACCTATGCAGGTGTGTTACTGCTGGTGGGGCAGATAGCGGACGGGGTCTGCACACCCCTTATCGGCTACGAGTCGGACCGGACGCCGGGGTGTGGGACATACGGCAAGAGGAAGACATGGCATTTAGTGGGTGAGTGAATACCTGTTTCATATAGGTGCATTGGTTGATTGCTACACTGTAATTATGATACAGTTATGAATTAGTCAAATTATGTACTTTTTGGATCTCACAATTGCCAATGTATGTATTCCGTACCATTCTAGGCCCACAATAAATGTGCTATCAGGTTACCAGACAGCTATGTGCTATCAGGTTACCAGACAGCTATGTGCTATCAGGTTACCAGACAGCTATGTGCTATGAGGTTACCAGACAGCTATGTGCTATCAGGTTACCAGACAGCTATGTGCTATCAGGTTACCAGACAGCTATGTGCTAACAGGTTACCAGACAGCTATGTGCTATCAGGTTACCAGACAGCTATGTGCTATCAGGTTACCAGACAGCTATGTGCTATGAGGTTACCAGACAGCTATGTGCTATCAGGTTAGCAGACAGCTATGTGCTATCAGGTTAGCAGACAGCTATGTGCTATCAGGTTAGCAGACAGCTATGTGCTATCAGGTTAGCAGACAGCTATGTGCTATCAGGTTAGCAGACAGCTATGTGCTATCAGGTTACCAGACAGCTATGTGCTATCAGGTTACCAGACAGCTATGTGCTATCAGGTTACCAGACAGCTATGTGCTATCAGGTTACCAGACAGATATGTGCTATCAGGTTACCAGACAGCTATGTGCTATCAGGTTAGCAGACAGCTATGTGCTATCAGGTTAGCAGACAGCTATGTGCTATCAGGTTACCAGACAGCTGTGTGCTATCAGGTTACCAGACAGCTATGTGCTATCAGGTTACCAGACAGATATGTGCTATCAGGTTACCAGACAGATATGTGCTATCAGGTTACCAGACAGATATGTGCTATCAGGTTACCAGACAGCTATGTGCTATCAGGTTACCAGACAGCTATGTGCTATCAGGTTAGCAGACAGCTATGTGCTATCAGGTTAGCAGACAGCTATGTGCTATCAGGTTAGCAGACAGCTATGTGCTATCAGGTTACCAGACAGCTATGTGCTATCAGGTTACCAGACAGCTATGTGCTATGAGGTTACCAGACAGCTATGAGGTTACCAGACAGCTATGTGCTATCAGGTTATCAGACAGCTATGTGCTATCAGGTTATCAGACAGCTATGTGCTATCAGGTTAGCAGACAGCTATGTGCTATCAGGTGGTTGAAGAAGCTCAGAGCTAGACAGGTCACCCTACCTGGGATCAGTGGGCTGTGATGATCAGGCCTGCTCCTGCATGAGACCCACTGGGCATGCAGGCTTTTGTTCTAGCCCAGCACTAACACAGCTGCTAAAACAAATCATCATCAAGCCCTAGATTAGTTGAATCACGTGTGTCAGTGCTGGGCTGGGATATAAGCCTCCACATCAATGCTTGCACAACACCTTCGCTCTCCCTCCAGGGATGAGCAGTGTGCTTATCTCATTCATGTTCTTTCCTTTTCCTCATTCCCCTTCCTGTGTCTGGGCTGTGACCTCATTCCCCTTCCTGTGTCTGGGCTGTGACCTCATTCCCCTTCCTGTGTCTGGGCTGTGACCTCATTCCCCTTCCTGTGGGCTGTGTTATGTCTTCATAGAGCTAACCTCGCTCCCCTCTTTATTTATTGTATTCGGTTTCTAAGTAAGATAAGCTTTATTGGCATGAATGACAAGGCTACTGTTGGTAAAGTGAAGTGAGATACACACATGTCAACAGTAACATCCCCTCCCCCTCTCCAGGTACGGTCAGTGTGCTGATGTCCTTTGCGTTCATCTTTAATCAGTGTCTGGGGTGTGACCAGTACACCTCTCAGTGGGTCAGCCTGACGTACTTCATCCCATTCATCATCATCTTCCAGTTCGGCTGGGCTGCCACGCAGATCTCACACCTGTCACTCATCCCTGAGCTGGTGTCCTGCGAACACGCCAAGGTGGAGCTCACTGCTTACAGGTAAATAACAACCAGGATGGAGCTCACTGCTTACAGGTAAATAACAACCAGGATGGAGCTCACTGCTTACAGGTAAATAACAACCAGGATGGAGCTCACTGCTTACAGGTAAATAACAACCAGGATGGAGGTCACTGCTTACAGGTAAATAACAACCAGGATGGAGCTCACTGCTTACAGGTTAATAACAACCAGGATGGAGCTCACTGCTTACAGGTAAATAACAACCAGGATGGAGGTCACTGCTTACAGGTAAATAACAACCAGGATGGAGCTCACTGCTTACAGGTAAATAACAACCAGGACGGAGCTAGGGCGGTATACCATATTGTACGGTATACCGGTATTAATGCATGGACAGGTTTGGGTTTTTATTTTCGCTTTGATAATGTTTGGTTTGTTAAAGGGGATACGCTGTGTGTAACATACATTTTTAAGGTTTACTTGGCTACTTCAGTCATCTCTCTCTCCGTGCCGCTTTCCACACAGACCTAGCCCCGCCCTAGCCCCGCACTAGCGGTACCTAGTCAGTGTGGAGGTTATATACAGGGGGTACCGGTACCGAGTCAGTGTGGAGGTTATATACAGGGGGTACCGGTACCGAGTCAGTGTGGAGGTTATATACAGGGGGTACCGGTACCGAGTCAGTGTGGAGGCTATATACAGGGGGTACCGGTACCGAGTCAGTGTGGAGGCTATATACAGGGGGTACCAGTACCGAGTCAGTGTGCAGGGGGTACAGGTTAGTCAAGGTAATTTCTACATGTAGGTAGGGGTAAAGCGACTATGCATAGATAATAAACAGCGAGTAGCAGCAGTGTAAAAACAAGGGGGGTCAATGTAAATAGTCCGTGTGGCCATTTGATTAGTTGTTCAGTCTTATGGTTTGGGGGTAGAAGCTGTTAAGGAGCCTTTTGGTCCTAGACTTAGTGCTCCGGTATTGCTTGCCGTGCGGTAGCAGAGAGAACAGTCTATGACTGGGGTGACTAGAGTCATTGACAATTTAGTATAGAGTTCCTGGATGGCAGGAAGCTTGGCCCCAGTGATGTACTGGGTTGTACGCACTACCCTCTGTAGGGACTTCCTCTGACACCACCTAGTATAGAGTTCCTGGATGGCAGGAAGCTTGGCCCCAGTGATGTACTGGGTTGTACGCACTACCCTCTGTAGGGACTTCCTCTGACACCACCTAGTATAGAGGTCCTGGATGGCAGGAAGCTTGGCCCCAGTGATGTACTGGGCTGAACGCACTACCCTCTGGTATAGAGGTCCTGGATGGCAGGAAGCTTGGCCTCAGTGATGTACTGGGCTGTACACACTACCCTCTGGTATAGAAGTCCTGGATGGCAGGAAGCCCCAGTGATGTACTGGGCTGTACTGGGCTGTACGCACTACCCTCTGTAGGGACTTCCTCTGACACTGCCTGGTATAGGGGCGGCAGGGTAGCCTAGTGGTTAGAGCGTTGGTCTAGTAACCGGAAGGTTGCAAGTTCAAACCCCCGAGCTGACAAGGTACAAATCTGTCGTTCTGCCCCTGAACAGGCAGTTAACCCACTGTTCCTAGGCCGTCATTGAAAATAAGAATTTGTTCTTAACTGACTTGCCTAGTTAAATAAAGGTAAAATAAAAAAATAAAAAATAAAATAAATAGAGGTCCTGGATGGCAGGAAGCCCCAGTGATGTACTGGGCTGTACGCACTACCCTCTGTAGGGACTTCCTCTGACACTGCCTGGTATAGAGGTCCTGGATGGCAGGAAGCCCCAGTGATGTACTGGGCTGAACGCACTACCCTCTGGTATAGAGGTCCTGGATGGCAGGAAGCTTGGCCTCAGTGATGTACTGGGCTGTACGCACTACCCTCTGTAGGGACTTCCTCTGACACTGCCTGGTATAGAGGTCCTGGATGGCAGGAAGCCCCAGTGATGTACTGGGCTGTACGCACTACCCTCTGGTATAGAGGTCCTGGATGGCAGGAAGCCCCAGTGATGTACTGGGCTGTACGCACTACCCTCTGGTATAGATGTCCTGGATGGCAGGAAGCCCCAGTGATGTACTGGGCTGTACGCACTACCCTCTGGTATAGAGGTCCTGGATGGCAGGAAGCCCCAGTGATGTACTGGGCTGTACGCACTACCCTCTGGTATAGAGGTCCTGGATGGCAGGAAGCCCCAGTGATGTACTGGGCTGTACGCACTACCCTCTGGTATAGAGGTCCTGGATGGCAGGAAGCCCCCGTGATGTACTGGGCTGTACACACTACCCTCTGGTATAGAGGTCCTGGATGGCAGGAAGCCCCAGTGATGTACTGAGCTGTACGCACTACCCTCTGTTATAGAGGTCCTGGATGGCAGGAAGCCCCAGTGATGTACTGGGCTGTACTCACTACCCTCTGTAGGGACTTCCTCTGACACCACCTAGTATAGAGGTCCTTGATGGCAGGAAGCTTGGCCTCAGTGATGTACTGGGCTGTACACACTACCCTCTGGTATAGAAGTCCTGGATGGCAGGAAGCCCCAGTGATGTACTGGGCTGTACGCACTACCCTCTGGTATAGAGGTCCTGGATGGCAGGAAGCCCCAGTGATGTACTGGGCTGTACGCACTACCCTCTGTAGGGACTTCCTCTGACACCACCTGGTATAGAGGTCCTGGATGGCAGGAAGCCCCAGTGATGTACTGGGCTGTACACACTACCCTCTGTAGGGACTTCCTCTGACACCACCTAGTATAGAGGTCCTGGATGGCGGGAAGCTTGGCCTCAGTGATGTACTGGGCTGTACGCACTACCCTCTGGTATAGAGTTCCTGGATGGCAGGAAGCCCCAGTGATGTACTGGGCTGTACGCACTACCCTCTGGTATAGATGTCCTGGATGGCAGGAAGCCCCAGTGATGTACTGGGCTGTACGCACTACCCTCTGGTATAGAGGTCCTGGATGGCAGGAAGCCCCAGTGATGTACTGGGCTGTACACACTACCCTCTGGTATAGAGGTCCTGGATGGCAGGAAGCCCCAGTGATGTACTGGGCTGTACGCACTACCCTCTGGTATAGAGGTCCTGGATGGCAGGAAGCCCCAGTGATGTACTGGGCTGTACGCACTACCCTCTGGTATAGAGGTCCTGGATGGCAGGAAGCCCCAGTGATGTACTGGGCTGTACGCACTACCCTCTGGTATAGAGGTCCTGGATGGCAGGAAGCCCCAGTGATGTACTGGGCTGTACACACTACCCTCTGGTATAGAGGTTCTGAATGGCAGGAAGCCCCAGTGATGTACTGGGCTGTACACACTACCCTCTGGTATAGAGGTCCTGGATGGCAGGAAGCACCAGTGATGTACTGAGCTGTACGCACTACCCTCTGGTATAGAGGTCCTGGATGGCAGGAAGCCCCAGTGATGTACTGGGCTGTACTCACTACCCTCTGTAGGGACTTCCTCTGACACCGCCTGGTATAGAGGTCCTGGATGGCAGGATGCCCCAGTGATGTACTGGGCTGTACTCACTACCCTCTGGTATAGAGGTCCTGGATGGCAGGAAGCCCCAGTGATGTACTGGGCTGTACACTGTTAGGGTTTGTTTCCTGTTCCTTGTCAATCATCATTGGTGAAATTAGCATTATGACAATATCTTTAATTAAATCATTCAAAAACCTTTATTAATGCAATTGCAGACAGAAATTGACAATCAGGAACAGAGCACGCATGTTTCCGAGTAAGTTCTGCAAAATAGAAGTTGCTTTTATTAAACCTGAAGTCCAGCCTTAGTGATGTCACTGCCTACGTCATTACCTTCTACTCATGAGACTAAAACCATGCCTACACAGCTATATAATCAAGGTTTTTAGTGTTTATCTAAATACTTAGCAGTAAATAATGTCCAAGGTGATTTATAGTGGGATGTCTGACTGGTCCCTTATCTCTTACTGAGTTCTGTCTCTACAGTCACACATTTCTCAGACTGTTGCTTTTAGAAGAGGCAGAAAGACCAGAAAAGTACTGTGGAACAATATTAAACCTCATACTGTATATATATATTGTTACTCTGTAGTCTAGGACCCTATACATGTAAGGTGGGAGAGGTCTTATAACCCTTCCCCTTCTATTAATACAACATAAGCATAATCAATTATTCTAATACATCAAACATTTGGTCCAGCCCCTATCATGACCCCTAGGTGAACCTCTAACAACGCACAACCCCCTGTAGCGCCGTACGGTCGGCTGCTGAGCAGTTGCCGTACCAGGCAGTGATGCAACCGGTCAGGAAGCTCTCGATGGTGCAGCTGTAATAACTTATTGAGGATCTTGGGTCCCATGACAAATCTTTTCAGTCTTCTGAGGGGGAAAAGGTGTTCCTTCATCACGACTTACTTGGTGTGTTTGGACCATGATAGTTTGTTGATGTGGACAGCAAGGAACTTCAAACTCTCGACCCGCTCCAATACAGCCCCATCGATGTTAAATGGTGCTCTCATGCATGCTTCAGTGTTGCTTGCCTCGAAGCGAGGATAAAAGGCATTTAGCCGTTTCGGGAAAGTCGTATTCTTGGTCGTAGCTCACCAGAGTTACCGCCACTCTGATATCCAGAAGTTCTTCCCGGCTGTAACGCAAAAAAAAATCATGGGCTAATAATGTAAGAAATAACACCTAAAAAAAACCCGAAATACTGCAAAGTTTCCTAAGAGCTAGAAGCACGGCAGCCCTATCCATCGGTGGCAGTTTATAACTTGTCAGAAATGTCCAGATCAACTAGCCTCGAGGCTTTTTTAACCTGTTGATTTTGTTGTAATGTTTGAGTTTTTCAAATAGCACATGAACACACACAAGACATGGCAAAATGTGTAGAACTGCAGGAAATGAGCTTTTTAAAATGGCAAAATATTCTCTCTTGTTCTGCCCTCCCAGGTATGCGTTTACAGTGATGGCCAATATAACAGTGTACGCTGTGGCCTATCTGCTGTTCCACTTCCAGACCGGATCAGACGAGGACCCCTCTCTCACCGAGACCCTGGGGCCCATAGATATCCCTATATTCAGGGTGAGCAGAGCCATACATTACCCCATAGATATCCCTATATTCAGGGTGAGCAGAGCCATGCATTACCCCATAGATATCCCAATATTCAGGGTGGGTAGAGCCATGCATTACCCCATAGATATCCATATATTCAGGGTGAGCAGAGCCATGCATTACCCCATAGATATCCATATATTCAGGGTGAGCAGAGCCATACATTACCCCACAGATATCCCTATATTCAGAGCCATGCATTACCTCATAGATATCCCTATATTCAGAACCATACATTACCCCATAGATATCCCTATATTCAGGGTGAGCAGAGCCATGCATTACCCCATAGATATCCCTATATTCAGGGTGAACAGAGCCATGCATTACCTCATAGATATCCCTATATTCAGGGTGGGTAGAGCCATACATTACCTCATAGATGAGTAGATCAGGGTTGGCCTCAGATTGTCTATTGTTTCCTGTATAGTTAATGCAAATTCATGATACAATTTTATCTTCAACTTTTTTTTAAAGAATGTGCGTATAACCACAACCATTCACAACTCATTATCTTGATGATGATGTTATCTTCTTCCTCATGTTTGTAATAGGAAGTGCTTGTTGAAATGCACTGTAGGCTCATGCTAGACCTTCAGTATGTCATTTGAACAGTGTTATTAAAAATAAATGAAGTAATGTATAACAATAGTAGACAACTTCAGGGAGGAGATGAAGAGGAGATATTTACGTCTATCCATTTGTACTTTTCATTCTCTATTTATTTTTTCTTTCAGAACCTGAGCCTCATCGTGCTGGGTATCGGTGCTCTTTCCTCTGTCCTCTTTCACCTGGGCACACGAGAAGAGAAGGGGGGAGCAGGGGAAGAGAAGAGAGAAGAGGAGGATGATGAAGAAGGAGAAGAGAAAGGAGAGCGCCGGCCCCTTATCCCTCGCCCTCAGGCTGCCGCCCCCGTCCAGTCGCTGCTGAGGTGGAAATGCTGGCTGAAACAGCCTTCCTTTTACCAGGTAACACTGAAACCACCTGCCCTTTACCAGGTAATACTGAAACACTCCTGCCCTTTACCAGGTAACACTGAAACACTCCTGCCCTTTACCAGGTAACACTGAAACCACCTGCCATTTACCAGGTAACACTGAAACACTCCTGCCCTTTACCAGGTAACACTGAAACCACCTGCCATTTACCAGGTAACACTGAAACACTCCTGCCCTTTACCAGGTAACACTGAAACCACCTGCCATTTACCAGGTAACACTGAAACACTCCTGCCCTTTACCAGGTAACACTGAAACACTCCTGCCATTTACCAGGTAACACTGAAACCACCTGCCATTTACCAGGTAACACTGAAACACTCCTGCCATTTACCAGGTAACACTGAAACACTCCTGCCATTTACCAGGTAACACTGAAACCACCTGCCATTTACCAGGTAACACTGAAACACTCCTGCCATTTACCAGGTAACACTGAAACACTCCTGCCATTTACCAGGTAACACTGAAACACTCCTGCCATTTACCAGGTAACACTGAAACCACCTGCCATTTACCAGGTAACACTGAAACCACCTGTCATTTACCAGGTAACACTGAAACACTCCTGCCATTTACCAGTTAACACTGAAACACGCCTGCCATTTACCAGGTAACACTGAAACACTCCTGCCATTTACCAGGTAACACTGAAACACTCCTGCCATTTACCAGGTAACACTGAAACACTCCTGCCATTTACCAGGTAACACTGAAACCACCTGCCATTTACCAGGTAACACTGAAACCACCTGTCATTTACCAGGTAACACTGAAACACTCCTGCCATTTACCAGTTAACACTGAAACACGCCTGCCATTTACCAGGTAACACTGAAACACGCCTGCCCTTTACCAGGTAACACTGAAACAGCCTGCTCTTTACCAGGTAACACTGAAACAGCCTGCCCTTTACCAGGTAACACTGAAACAGCCTGCCCTTTACCAGGTAACACTGAAACAGCCTCCCCTTTACCAGGTAACACTGAAACAGCCTGCCCTTTACCAGGTAACACTGAAACAGCCTGCCCTTTACCAGGCAACACTGAAACAGCCTTCCCTTTACCATGTAACACTGAAACAGCCTGCCCTTTACCAGGTAACACTGAAACACGCCTGCCATTTACCAGGTAACACTGAAACAGCCTGCCCTTTACCAGGTAACACTGAAACACGCCTGCCCTTTACCAGGTAACACTGAAACACGCCTGCCATTTACCAGGTAACACTGAAACACGCCTGCCATTTACCAGGTAACACTGAAACAGCCTGCCATTTACCAGGTAACACTGAAACAGCCTGCCCTTTACCAGGTAACACTGAAACACGGCTGACATTTACCAGGTAACACTGAAACAGCCTGCCATTTACCAGGTAACACTGAAACACTCCTGCCATTTACCAGGTAACACTGAAACACTCCTGTCATTTACCAGGTAACACTGAAACAGCCTGCCATTTACCAGGTAACACTGAAACACTCCTGCCATTTACCAGGTAACACTGAAACACTCCTGCCATTTACCAGGTAACACTGAAACAGCCTGCCCTTTACCAGGTAACACTGAAACTCGGCTGACATTTTGGATCTGAGAGATTTTAAGTCCGATTCAACAGCTGGTTGGATTTCAACAGCATTTTGATCTGATACTCAGCATCCGTTCTGGATTCGATGCTCAGTGTACTTCCAATCAGGGTTGTATGTTTCAATCTCAGGCAGTAGGATTGCTCTACTTAAAGCTTTTTGTGTATATACATATGACAAATAAACTGAATATATTTTTGTTGACATTTTGCAGACACAACACTGCTTTGTCTGTTTTCAACCCATGTTAATAGTGGTGTTTTCAGCCCATGTTAATAGTGGTGTTTTCAACCCATGTTAATAGTGGTGTTTTCAGCCCATGTTAATAGTGGTGTTTTCAACCCATGTTAATAGTGGTGTTTTTAGCCCATGTTAATAGTGGTGTTTTCAACCCATGTTAATAGTGTTGTTTTCAGCCCATGTTAATAGTGGTGTTTTTAGCCCATGTTAATCGTTCCTGTATTTTCCTTCTGTCCTGTCCAGGTAGCGTTTCTCTACATGTCCACCAGACTGATAGTGAACGTGTCTCAGACGTACATCTCCATGTATCTTACCAACACTCTCATGTTGCCAAAGGTAACAACATCATGTATCTTACCAACACTCTCATGTTGCCAAAGGTAACAACATCATGTATCTTACCAACACTCTCATGTTGCCAAAGGTAACACCACTATAGCGATAACGATACCTATAACTATACCGATAACTTTAATTATACCGATCACTTGAATTATACCTATAACTATAATTATACCGATACCTGTAACTATACCTGTAACTATACCTGTAACTATACCTGTAACTATAACTATACCTGTAACTAACTATACCTATAACTATAATTATACCGATACCTGTAACTATACCTGTAACTATACCTGTAACTATAACTACACCTGTAACTAACTATACCTATAACTATAATTATACCGATACCTGTAACTATACCTGTAACTATACCTATAACTATAATTATACCGATACCTGTAACTATACCTGTAACTATACCTGTAACTATACCTGTAACTATACCTATAACTATAATTATACCGATACCTGTAACTATACCTGTAACTATACCTATAACTATAATTATACCGATACCTGTAACTATACCTGTAACTATACCTGTAACTATACCTGTAACTATACCTATAACTATAATTATACCGATACCTGTAACTATACCTGTAACTATACCTGTAACTATACCTGTAACTATACCTATAACTATAATTATACCGATACCTGTAACTATACCTGTAACTATACCTATAACTATACCTGTAACTAACTATACCTATAACTATAATTATACCTGTAACTATACCTGTAACTATACCTGTAACTATACCTATAACTATAATTATACCGATACCTGTAACTATACCTGTAACTATACCTGTAACTATACCGATAACTTTAATTATACCGATCACTTGAATTATACCTATAACTATACTTATACCGATACCTGTAACTATACCTGTAACTATACCTGTAACTATAATTATACCGATACCTGCAACTATACCTGTAACTATACCGATAACTTTAATTATACCGATCACTTGAATTATACCTATAACTATAATTATACCGATACCTGTAACTATACCTGTAACTATACCTGTAACTATACCTATAACTATAATTATACCGATACCTGTAACTATACCTGTAACTATACCTGTAACTATACCGATAACTTTAATTATACCGATCACTTGAATTATACCTATAACTATAATTATACCGATACCTGTAACTATACCTGTAACTATACCTGTAACTATACCTGTAACTATAACTATACCTGTAACTAACTATACCTATAACTATAATTATACCGATACCTGTAACTATACCTGTAACTATACCTGTAACTATAACTACACCTGTAACTAACTATACCTATAACTATAATTATACCGATACCTGTAACTATACCTGTAACTATACCTATAACTATAATTATACCGATACCTGTAACTATACCTGTAACTATACCTGTAACTATACCTGTAACTATACCTATAACTATAATTATACCGATACCTGTAACTATACCTGTAACTATACCTGTAACTATACCTATAACTATAATTATACCGATACCTGTAACTATACCTGTAACTATACCTATAACTATACCTGTAACTAACTATACCTATAACTATAATTATACCGATACCTGTAACTATACCTGTAACTATACCTATAACTATAATTATACCGATACCTGTAACTATACCTGTAACTATACCGATAACTTTAATTATACCGATCACTTGAATTATACCTATAACTATACTTATACCGATACCTGTAACTATACCTGTAACTATACCTGTAACTATACCTGTAACTATAATTATACCGATACCTGTAACTATACCTGTAACTATACCGATAACTTTAATTATACCGATACCTGTAACTATACCTATAACTATAATTATACCGATACCTGTAACTATACCTGTAACTATACCTGTAACTATACCTGTAACTATACTGATACCTATTATTTTATTTGACCTTTATTTATACAGTTTTTTCTTATTGAGATAACATCTCTTTTCCAAGAGAGACCTGGTCCAATAGCAGCAGGGGGAACAACGTTTCAGACAGAACAACTTACATACACTAACATAACATTAAACAAAACTATAAACACACATACAGTACAACAAAAACATGTTAAGTTAAAAACACGAAAGTCTTGACTAGAAACAGCTGTCCTAAACACAATTACACTCTTCTATGATATATACATCGATCAAGTGTTTAAACTCCACCAACGAAACTAGATCATCACATTTTAAAATGTTCAGGAGAGAATTCCAGGACCACGGTGCTAAGTAACTAAAACCTTCTACCATGACCTGTCCTAATTTTTGGTACTGTTAGAAGCAAATCAGAATGGGACCGTAATAGATATTTATTTACTGACCTGACTAAAAAAGAACTTGAGATAAAATGGCATTTTACCCAATATGGCCTTATAAATCAGTGTATACCAGTGTTTAAGCCTACGCAAGGTCAATGACGACCAGCCAACATCGCTGTAGAGATCACAATGATGTGTTAGACGTTTCTGATTGGTAATGAACCTGAGGGCTGCATGATACACTGAATCAAGTGCTCTCAGGGTAGTGGCTGAGGCCTGCATATATATATAACATCACTACAATCTAACACCGACAGTAATGTACATCGTACCAGCTCCTTCCTGGCCTCAAAAGAAAAACAAGCCTTATGCCGTTAATAAAATCCTATTTTCAGCTTGAGCTTCCTTATCAAGTTCTCTACATGCACAGTGAAACTCAGCATATCATCAACCCACACACCCAAATATTTGTACACTTTAACTTGCTCTATAGTATGTCCAGCCGATGTAGCAATGACATGATTTGTAACATGCCTGGCATTTGAAAATACCATGCATTTTGTTTTACCCAAATTTAGAATCAGCTTTAAATCATACAGATTCTGTTGTATGATATTAAATGCTCTTTTGGTTTTTTCAAAAGTCAAAGATAAACTACTACCACTTGAATAAAGAACAGTATCATCTGCATAAAAATGAACATCCGCTGTTTCAATAAGATCCCCAATGTTGTTGATATACAAAATGAACAATAGAACCTTGCAGAACACCTGAGCACACCTTTATGGACTCAGATTTACAACCATCTGCCATTACACATTGTGATAGGTAATTTATAAACCAATCTAGAGCATGACCAGTAATTCCACAACATTTTAACCTTTGCACTAACACAGCATGGTCCATGGTGTCAAAAGCCTTCGACAAATCAATAAAAACAGACACACAATGTAACTTCTTATCAAGAGCACAGTGGATGTCATTTAAAACCTTCAATGTTGCTGAAACAGTGCTGTGGCCAGACCTAAAACCTGATTGCATTCCATTTAACCTCTCTGGGATATGTGGGACGGTAGTGTCCCACCTCGCAACATTAGCCAGTGAAATTGCAGGGCTCCAAATTCAAACAACAGAAACCCCATAATTAAAATTCCTCCAACATACAAGTATTTTACACCATTTTAAAGATACACTGCTTGTAAATCCAGCCACAGTGTCCGATTTCAAATAGGCTTTACGGAGAAAGCACACCAAACGATTATGTTAGGTCAGCACCTAGTCACAGAAAACCATAAAGCCATTTTCCAGCCAAGGAAAGCCCTCACAAATGTCAGAAATAGCGATTAAATTCATCACCAACCTTTGATGATCTTCATCAGAATGCACTCCCAGGAATCCCAGTTCTACAATAAATGTTTGTTTTATTTGATAAAGTCCATAATTTATGACCAAATACCTCCTTATTCACGCGTTTAGTTCACAAATCCAAACTCATTCTATATTGATAATTTTCGATATACCTGTAATTATACCTATACCTGTATCGATAATTACACCTATACCGATAACTATATCGATAATTATACCTATAATTACAACTATACCTATATAGTTATTTTATACCTATATCGATAATTATACCTATAATGATAACTATATCGATAATTATACCTATACCTATAATTATAACTATACCTATATCGATAATTATACTTATACCTGTAATTATAACTATACCTATAATTATACCTGTAACTATACCTATAATTATAACTATACCAGTAATTATACCTGTATCTATAACTATAATTATAACTATACCTATAATTATACCTGTACCTATAACTATAATTATAACTATACCAATAATTATACCTGTACCAAAAACTAGAATTATACCGATACCTAAAACTACAATTAACTATACCTATATCGATAATTACACCTTTACCTATAATTAGAACTATACCGATAACTATGCCTATATCGATAATTATACCTATATCGATAATTATACCTATAATATATATATATATATATAACCTATACCTCTCCCGAAAACTATAATTATACCGATACCTAAAACTACAATTAACTATACCTATACCAGTAACTATACCAATATTTATACCAATACATATAGCTTTGCCTATTACTATATCGAAAACTATAATTATAACTATACTTATAGGTAGGGTAGCCTAGTGGTTAGAGCGTTGGACGAGTAACCGGAAGGTTGCAAGTTCAAATCCCCGAGCTGACAAGGTACAAATCTGTCGTTCTGCCCCTGAACAGGCAGTTAACCCACTGTTCCTAGGCCGTCATTGAAAATAAGAATTTGTTCTTAACTGACTTACCTAGTTAAATAAAGGTTACACACACACCACACAGTGGCCAAAAAGTTATTTTGTTGCCATTTACGTATGTCCCCATTACCAGTAAAACATAATCTAAACCTATTTATTTCACTTACTTGCTGTTTCATTGTTCATTTGTTCAGTCGTTTCATTCTCAACCAGGATTTCTATGGAACGCCGTTTGGGTCTTTGCGTGTCAAAGGTACGTCAAATAACACTATTTGACGTGTCTGTTTTAGTAGCTATAGTTAACTAGCTAGCTAGCTACCTATATAGCTAGGTGTCATCTAAAATAACCCTAATTTATAAGACAGTTGCTATTTGATAAATGGTGGTCGGACCATCTATGTGAAGCTAGCCACAATTGTGGACTTTGCGGTTAGCCTTCAAAATAAAAGTATGGCATAATTCTACTATTTGTATTCATTTGCATCACTGTCAATGACATACTTGAATTTGCAGTATGTCATGGACAGTAATACAAATCAATGCAAATAGTAGAATTATGCCATACTTTTATTTTGAAGGCTAACCGCAAATTCCACTTGTGCCTAATCCTTATTGTGGTTAGCTTCACAACACATAACCCGGTTGAGCCTCACTATCTAGATGAAGCTAGCTGGCTGCTTATAACGTTAGTTTTGGGAAACATGGCAACAGTTGCTGACTAGCTATTTATTTTCATGAACTGAAGTTCAATTTCAATAGGCGAATAACAAGTGGCAACCTAGCTAATACTTACTCACAAGGATCCCTAAATCATTGCTGAGAATAATGAAAATGACTGCAGGTTCTACTGGTCATTGTTTTCAGGCTGGTTATATTGGTGCTAGCTAAGTACCAAGCTAAAGCTAGCTACCCAGAAGTTGCGGTCGAGCAAATTATGCTTTATTACCAACTCGGTATTGTAAACACATTGTTCGTGACCGGTGTTTTGCAGACTTTTTTGTACAGCTTTGACAGTGCTACTGTATATTTTTTGACACAAAGACCCAAACGGCGTTCCATAGTATGTCGTGAAGCTAATAGCAGTGACACTATTACTGTGTAACTCCGGTAGGGCAACATCTGAAAAATTGCGCACTTGGTAGTGTGTACCGGTGCTCGACCAGTTGGCGAAAGCCAACATCACCCACGACAGAGAACGGTTGATTGTCAAGGGGGAATGAACTCCATTATCTTGGCTTTAATGGATTTCGCATTTGAGTTGTAGCGCTGAAATTTTGTTACTCTTTGAAATGACTGCTGGACTTGTTGACTGCTCGATCCATACAGCAGACATTGTGGGCGAGGTTAGGAACGCTGTGTTCCACGTATAGAACAACATTTTACGTGGCATCATTACGTCATATACCTACGTTTATATAGGTATGGACGTCAGCTTTGCCTTACCGATGTTGGCATTTTTAGTTAATATCGTCCGATTCCGATATGTAAACCGATATATTGTGCATCCCTGTACCTATACCTGTAATTACAACTATACCTGTAACTATACCTATACCTGTAACTATACCTGTAACTATACCTATAATTACAACTATACCTGTAACTATACCTGTAACTATACCTATAATTACAACTATACCTGTAACTATACCTATACCTGTAACTATACCTGTAACTATACCTGTAATTATAACTATACCTGTAACTATACCTATACCTGTAACTATACCTGTAATTATAACTATACCTGTACCTATACCTGTAACTATACCTATACCTGTAACTATACCTGTAACTATACCTGTAATTATAACTATACCTGTAACTATACCTATAATTATAACTATACCTGTAACTATACCTGTAACTATACCTATACCTGTAACTATACCTGTAACTATACCTATACCTGTAACTATACCTGTAATTATAACTATACCTGTAACTATACCTATAATTCCAACTATACCTGTACCTATACCTGTACCTTTCCCTGTAACTATACCTGTAATTACAACTATACCTGTAACTATACCTATAATTACAACTATACCTGTACCTATACCTGTACCTTTCCCTGTAACTATACCTATAATTACAACTATACCTGTAACTATACCTGTACCTTTCCCTGTAACTATACCTGTAATTATAACTATACCTGTAACTATACCTGTAATTATAACTATACCTGTAACTATACCTATAATTACACCTATACCTGTACCTATCCCTGTAACTATACCTGTAACTATACCTGTAATTATACCTGTACCTATCCCTGTAACTATACCTATAATTATAACTATACCTGTACCTATAATTATAATTACAACTATACCTGTACCTATAATTATAATTACAACTATACCTGTACCTATAATTATAATTACAACTATACCTGTACCTATAATTATAATTACAACTATACATGTACCTATAATTACAACTATACCTGTACCTATAATTACAACTATACCTGTACCTATAATTTACAACTATACCTGTACCTATAATTTACAACTATACCTGTATCTATAATTACAACTATACCTGTACCTATAATTATAACTATACCAGTACCTATAATTATAACTATACCTGTACCTGTTATTGATGTAGAACCAGGACCTTGGCTGTACCTGTTAGGAAACTGTGTTACTTAGACTTTCTGTCCCCTGTTCCAGAAATACATTGCCACTATTCCCCTGGTGATGTACGTCAGTGGCTTCGCTTCCTCTTTCGTCATGAAGCCTATCAGCAAACTCATCGGCAAATGTGTGAGTGTCTGTCTGGTCTATTTCGGATCTGTTCAGTAGTTTGTCTCAAACTCAAACTGTAATACACATAACACAGTAGATTTTATGGATTTGGTTTTCAGTACATCTCTGACATTACATTATTGAACTAATATTCATGTCTTGCTCGTCTCTGATTGGTAGATGACCTACTTTGTGGGCCTGCTGCTGATCATGGCCTTCTCTTATTGGGTGTTGATAGACGACCAGATGGGTGACCGGATCTACGGGGCGTCCGTCCTTCTAGGGGTGGGGTCAGCTACCATCCTGGTGATGTCACTCTCCATGACCGCTGACCTCATCGGGGACCAGACGGTTGGTGTTAATAAAGTTATAGTCTTCAACTAGACCCTTAGTTACGGTCTTCAACTAGACCCTTAGTTACGGTCTTCAACTAGACCCTTAGTTACGGTCTTCAACTAGACCCTTAGTTACGGTCTTCAACTAGACCCTTAGTTACGGTCTTCAACTAGACCCTTAGTTACGGTCTTCAACTAGGCCCTTAGTTACGGTCTTCAACTAGACCCTTAGTTACGGTCTTCAACTAGACCCTTAGCGATCGTCTTCAACTAGACCCTTAGTTATAGTCTTCAACTAGACCCTAGACCCTTAGCGATCGTCTTCAACTAGACCCTTAGCGATCGTCTTCAACTAGACCCTAGACCCTTAGTGATAGTCTTCAACTAGACCCTTAGTGATAGTCTTCAACTAGACCCTTAGTTATAGTCTTCAACTAGACCCTTAGTGATAGTCTTCAACTAGACCCTTAGTTATAGTCTTCAACTAGACCCTTAGTTATAGTCTTCAACTAGACCCTTAGTTATAGTCTTCAACTAGACCCTTAGTGATAGTCTTCAACTAGACCCTTAGTTATAGTCTTCAACTAGACCCTAGACCCTTAGTTATAGTCTTCAACTAGACCCTAGACCCTTAGTGATAGTCTTCAACTAGACCCTTAGTTATAGTCTTCAACTAGACCCTTAGTTATAGTCTTCAACTAGACCCTAGACCCTTAGTGATAGTCTTCAACTAGACCCTTAGTTATAGTCTTCAACTAGACCCTTAGTTATAGTCTTCAACTAGACCCTAGACCCTTAGTTATAGTCTTCAACTAGACCCTTAGTTATAGTCTTCAACTAGACCCTAGACCCTTAGTTATAGTCTTCAACTAGACCCTTAGTTATAGTCTTCAACTAGACCCTTAGTTATAGTCTTCAACTAGACCCTAGACCCTTAGTTATAGTCTTCAACTAGACCCTTAGTTATAGTCTTCAACTAGACCCTTAGTTATAGTCTTCAACTAGACCCTAGACCCTTAGTTATAGTCTTCAACTAGACCCTTAGTTATAGTCTTCAACTAGACCCTTAGTTATAGTCTTCAACTAGACCCTAGACCCTTAGTGATAGTCTTCAACTAGACCCTAGACCCTTAGTGATAGTCTTCAACTAGAACCTTAGTTATAGTCTTCAACTAGACCCTAGACCCTTAGTTATAGTCTTCAACTAGACCCTTAGTGATAGTCTTCAACTAGAACCTTAGTTATAGTCTTCAACTAGACCCTAGACCCTTAGTGATAGTCTTCAACTAGAACCTTAGTTATAGTCTTCAACTAGACCCTAGACCCTTAGTGATAGTCTTCAACTAGACCCTTAGTTATAGTCTTCAACTAGACCCTTAGTTATAGTCTTCAACTAGACCCTAGACCCTTAGTTATAGTCTTCAACTAGACCCTTAGTTATAGTCTTCAACTAGACCCTAGACCCTTAGTTATAGTCTTCAACTAGACCCTTAGTTATAGTCTTCAACTAGACCCTTAGTTATAGTCTTCAACTAGACCCTTAGTTATAGTCTTCAACTAGACCCTTAGTTATAGTCTTCAACTAGACCCTAGACCCTTAGTGATAGTCTTCAACTAGAACCTTAGTTATAGTCTTCAACTAGACCCTTAGTGATAGTCTTCAACTAGACCCTTAGTTATAGTCTTCAACTAGACCCTAGACCCTTAGTTATAGTCTTCAACTAGACCCTTAGTGATAGTCTTCAACTAGAACCTTAGTTATAGTCTTCAACTAGACCCTTAGTTATAGTCTTCAACTAGACCCTTAGTGATAGTCTTCAACTAGAACCTTAGTTATAGTCTTCAACTAGACCCTTAGTTATAGTCTTCAACTAGACCCTTAGTTATAGTCTTCAACTAGACCCTAGACCCTTAGTGATAGTCTTCAACTAGAACCTTAGTTATAGTCTTCAACTAGACCCTTAGTGATAGTCTTCAACTAGAACCTTAGTTATAGTCTTCAACTAGACCCTTAGTTATAGTCTTCAACTAGACCCTAGACCCTTAGTGATAGTCTTCAACTAGAACCTTAGTTATAGTCTTCAACTAGACCCTAGACCCTTAGTTATAGTCTTCAACTAGACCCTTAGTTATAGTCTTCAACTAGACCCTTAGTTATAGTCTTCAACTAGACCCTAGACCCTTAGTTATAGTATTTGTTTGTGGTCAGGAGAATCTTAGGGCCCGATGAGTTAATGTGTGAGACTGATGGAGTTTGTTTTCGTGTTTGTGAAACTTTCCCTCTATTTCACAGCAAAGTGGAGCGTTTGTTTATGGGGCGATGAGCTTCACTGACAAGGTGGCCAACGGAGTAGCTGTTATGATGATACAGACTCTACACCCCTGCCAGTGAGTGTGTGTGTCTGTGTGTGTGTGTGCCTGCCTTAGTGCGATACCCACGATTCTCTACTTTTTCAATACTACAACATGAAAAACGGTTTTGGTACTCGAATTTGTGTTAAGTTCAGTACTTCTTTCAAATGTGTCACGGATCAAATCAAATGTGTCTTTCAGCACAGCCAGCCCCTTATTATAGAGAACCGTGCCTGTTCCACTAACTCACTGCTAGCCTGGGATTCTGGACTGCATCATGTTAGCTCCACTAACTCACTGCTAGCCTGGGATTCTGGACTGCATCATGTTAGCTCCACTAACTCACTGCTAGCCTGGGAGTCTGGACTGCATCATGTTAGCTCCACTAACTCACTGCTAGCCTGGGAGTCTGGGCTGCATCATGTTAGCTCCACTAACTCACTGCTAGCCTGGGATTCTGGGCTGCATCATGTTAGCTCCACTAACTCACTGCTAGCCTGGGAGTCTGGGCTGCATCATGTTAGCTCCACTAACTCACTGCTAGCCTGTACTGGGAGTCTGGGCTGCATCATGTTAGCTCCACTAACTCACTGCTAGCCTGGGAGTCTGGGCTGCATCTATGTTAGCTCCACTAACTCACTGCTAGCCTGGGATTCTGGGCTGCATCATGTTAGCTCCACTAACTCACTGCTAGCCTGGGAGTCTGGACTGCATCATGTTAGCTCCACTAACTCACTGCTAGCCTGTACTGAGAGTCTGGGCTGCATCATGTTAGCTCCACTAACTCACTGCTAACCTGGGAGTCTGGGCTGCATCATGTTAGCGCCACTAACTCACTGCTAGCCTGTACTGAGAGTCTGGGCTGCATCATGTTAGCTCCACTAACTCACTGCTAGCCTGGGAGTCTGGGCTGCATCATGTTAGCTCCACTAACTCACTGCTAG
This sequence comes from Oncorhynchus clarkii lewisi, assembly GCF_045791955.1. NCBI lineage: Eukaryota > Metazoa > Chordata > Actinopteri > Salmoniformes > Salmonidae > Oncorhynchus > Oncorhynchus clarkii. Next base: position 48,426,430 of record NC_092174.1, read on the forward strand.
CCTGTACTGAGAGTCTGGGCTGCATCATGTTAGCTCCACTAACTCACTGCTAGCCTGGGATTCTGGGCTGCATCATGTTAGCTCCACTAACTCACTGCTAGCCTGGGAGTCTGGGCTGCATCATGTTAGCTCCACTAACTCACTGCTAGCCTGGGAGTCTGGGCTGCATCATGTTAGCTCCACTAACTCACTGCTAGCCTGTACTGAGAGTCTGGGCTGCATCATGTTAGCTCCACTAACTCACTGCTAGCCTGGGAGTCTGGGCTGCATCATGTTAGCTCCACTAACTCACTGCTAGCCTGGGAGTCTGGGCTGCATCATGTTAGCTCCACTAACTCACTGCTAGCCTGGGATTCTGGGCTGCATCATGTTAGCTCCACTAACTCACTGCTAGCCTGGGAGTCTGGGCTGCATCATGTTAGCTCCACTAACTCACTGCTAGCCTGGGATTCTGGGCTGCATCATGTTAGCTCCACTAACTCACTGCTAGCCTGGGAGTCTGGGCTGCATCATGTTAGCTCCACTAACTCACTGCTAGCCTGGGATTCTGGGCTGCATCATGTTAGCTCCACTAACTCACTGCTAGCCTGGGAGTCTGGGCTGCATCATGTTAGCTCCACTAACTCACTGCTAGCCTGTACTGGGAGTCTGGGCTGCATCATGTTAGCTCCACTAACTCACTGCTAGCCTGGGAGTCTGGGCTGCATCTATGTTAGCTCCACTAACTCACTGCTAGCCTGGGATTCTGGGCTGCATCATGTTAGCTCCACTAACTCACTGCTAGCCTGGGAGTCTGGACTGCATCATGTTAGCTCCACTAACTCACTGCTAGCCTGTACTGAGAGTCTGGGCTGCATCATGTTAGCTCCACTAACTCACTGCTAACCTGGGAGTCTGGGCTGCATCATGTTAGCTCCACTAACTCACTGCTAGCCTGTACTGAGAGTCTGGGCTGCATCATGTTAGCTCCACTAACTCACTGCTAACCTGGGAGTCTGGGCTGCATCATGTTAGCTCCACTAACTCACTGCTAGCCTGGGATTCTGGGCTGCATCAGGTTAGCTCCACTAACTCACTGCTAGCCTGGTATTCTGGGCTGCATCATGTTAGCTCCACTAACTCACTGCTAGCCTGGGAGTCTGGGCTGCATCATGTTAGCTCCACTAACTCACTGCTAGCCTGGGAGTCTGGACTGCATCATGTTAGCTCCACTAACTCACTGCTAGCCTGGGAGTCTGGGCTGCATCATGTTAGCTCCACTAACTCACTGCTAGCCTGTACTGGGAGTCTGGACTGCATCATGTTAGCTCCACTAACTCACTGCTAGCCTGGGAGTCTGGGCTGCTCCACTAACATGATTATGTCTTATGAAATCAGCCAAAATAAGCTCAATAACTCAGGACATTCATACACTCCTATACCTACACTACATATGTATTCACCTGTGTTGTGAAAAGACCCTAGACTACATATGTATTCACCTGTGTTGTGAATAGACCCTAGACTACATATTGATCCACCAAGTACCAAGTTTATCAATAGAAATTCTTCTGTAGTAAACTCTCTCTCTCTCTCTCTCTGTCTCTCTCTCTCTCTCTCTCTCTCTCTCTCTCTCTCTCTGTCTGTTTCTCTCTCTCTCTCTCTCTCTGTCTCTGTCTGTCTCTCTCTCTGTCTCTCTGTCTCTCTCTGTCTCTCTGTCTCTCTCTGTCTGTCCATCAGTTCTCAGGTCTGCTGTCCAGCGTGTGTGTGGTACTACCACTATGTCATGGTCATAGCAACAGGGGGCGTGGCCGTCATAGCAGCTCTCAGTCTCTGTACCATCCTTGTCTGGCCTATCAGGATCGTCCGCCGTGAGTTTCATCACATTACATTAGAACTATAAAGTAAACTCTGATATTATTGTTTTTCAGGATCTCTTTTTAGCCTACCGAAGGGCTAGTCTTCCTTTTGGATGTTCATGTAATAATACAGACAAGTGCTGTGGTGCTGATTTGCTTCCTCTTTCAGAGACCGACGTGAAGAACATAGACAATCCTAACTACGATTGGGTGGTTTCAGTGGGGCGGGGCCAGGGTGAGGGCTTTCAAACATTTTACTCAAGAAATCCCTTCTCAAGGTGTCCATCCAGTATGTCAGTAGATGTGTTTTAAACCTGGCTTCAACCCTAATGCTTTCAGGTGTGGTGCTGTTTTTCCTTCCAGACTCTGGCAAGAAGAACCAACACAAGGAGAACATAGACAACCCTAACTACACTCAGGAAGCGGGGCAGGGTGATTGTGCTAGTGTCAGGGGTTAGGGCTGGTGCTGGGCCTTATAACATTTACTAAACAAATCAAAATCAAATCAAGTAAATATCAAATTTGAAATGAAATCAAAGTTTATTTGTCACGTGCACCGAGTACAACAGTACAACCTTACAGTGAAATGCTGACTTACAGGCTCTAACCAATGGTGCCTAAAAAAAGGTGTGTGTGTGTGTGTGGGGGGGGGGTAAGTAAAGGAATAAAACGACAGTAGAAAGACATTTGAAAAAAGAGTAGCAAGGCTCCATACCTGTTAGTCAGGCTTATTGAGGTAGTATGTATATGTAGATATATACAGACACCTGTTAGTCAGGCTGATTGAGGTAGTATGTACATGTAGATATGGTTAAAGTGACTGTGCATATATGATGAACAGAGAGTAGCAGTAGCATTAAAGAGGGGTTGGTGGGTGGTGGGACACAATGCAGATAGCCTGGTTAGCCAATGTGAGGGAGCACTGGTTAGTCGGGACAATTGAGGTAGTATGTACATGAATGTATAGTTAAAGTGACTATGCATATATGATAAACAGAGAGTAGCAGCAGCGTAACAAGAGGGGTTGGGGGGGATCACAATGCAAATAGTCAGGGTAACCATAGGTTACCTGTTCAGGAGTCTTATGGATTGGGGGTAAAAACTGTTGAGAAGCCTTTTTGTCCTAGACTTGGTACTTCAGTACCGCTTGCCATGCGGTAGTAGAGAGAACAGTCTATGGCTGGGGTCTTTGACAATTTTTAGGGCAAATATGGATTGACCAACCTCAGGTGGAAGGTTGTCCTACCTCAGGTGGAAGTTTGGCCTACCTCAGGTGGAAGGTTGCCCCTGACTGAGGTGGAAGGTTGCCCCTGACTGAGGTGGAAGGTTGCCCCTGACTGAGGTGGAAGGTTGCCCTTCCACACTGACAAGAACAACTTAGACAATCCTGACTACTACACAGGGTGCGGCTTAGGGGCCGGTAGGTCTGGCGGTGAGGGGCCGGTAGGTCTGGCGGTGAGGGGCCGGTAGGTCTGGCGGTGAGGGGCCGGTAGGTCTGGCGGTGAGGGGCCGGTAGGTCTGGCGGTGAGGGGCCGGTAGGTCTGGCGGTGAGGGGCCGGTAGGTCTGGCGGTGAGGGGCCGGTAGGTCTGGCGGTGAGGGGCCGGTAGGTCTGGCGGTGAGGGGCCGGTGTCGGCCTTATCATATTAAAATAAAAGTGATTTTAAAAATTCGCAATTTACAATTACATTCAGCATCAAATGGTGGATGATATAGGTTCTCAGAACTGTAATGAATGACTATTATAATAATAGGATTGAACTGTAATGAGTGACTATAATAATAATAGGATTGAACTGTAATGAATGACTATTATAATAATAGGATTGAACTGTAATGAGTGACTATAATAATAATAGGATTGAACTGTAATGAGTGACTATAATAATAATAGGATTGAACTGTAATGAATGACTATTATAATAATAGGATTGAACTGTAATGAGTGACTATAATAATAATAGGATTGAACTGTAATGAGTGACTATAATAATAAGATTGAACTGTAATGAATGACTATTATAATAATAGGATTGAACTGTAATGAGTGACTATAATAATAAGATTGAACTGTAATGAATGACTATTATAATAGGATTGAACTGTAATGAATGACTATTATAATAATAGGATTGAACTGTAATGAATGACTAATTATAATAATAGGACTGAACTGTAATGAATGACTAATTATAATAATAGGATTGAACTGTAATGAATGACTATAATAATAAGATTGAACTGTAATGAATGACTATAATAATAATAGGATTGAACTGTAATGAATGACTATAATAATAAGATTGAACTGTAATGAGTGACTATAATAATATTATTATGGAGACCAGATTCATTTCCAAATCGTTGTTATTTTTGACGTCTATCACTATACTGAATGAGAGATATTTTTGACGTCTATCACTATACTGAATGAAAGATATTTTTGACGTCTATCACTATACTGAATGAGAAGTTATTTTCTGTCCAGCGCTGTCAGTTCTTGATCCATTTCCTTTCATTTGATGGTAAATGATGTTTGGTTGGACAGTTAATTGATTGATCCTAATAAAAAAAATAGACGACACTTTTCAACCAACTTCCCGATTCACTGAATGACTACTGAAGAGAGTGTCTGGCTGGTGTCAACGCTTGAATATCAAGGTATTTGTTATGATTGACATGTCCCTCTGTGTCTCTGTCTCTCTGCAGGTCTGCCTTACATCTCAGGTCTGATGGGCAGCGAGGATCAGGACATCTCTGAGGACAACTCTTACCAGCCTAGACCAACGGTCAACTAAGGAACTACGGTTGGCAGAGTTACCTGGACCCTACTGTAGTAGAGACCAGCCAGTCCCACTTATCCCTGGGTGAATAACCACTGCAGAACCCAGCCTGTCTCTTCAGGGATTATAGTTTAACTCTGTGGCCTCTCCAGGACTCACTCAGGCATCTTAAAACTCTCAACTGGAACAACAAACATTTTAGACTGAAAAGTCATCTCACCGTAGTGTTCACAAACAGCCAACTGGACTAGCAGTAGTTCCTCTGAAAGAATCGAGACTTTCCTTCTGGACCTGACCAGTAGCTGTTCTGTACTGTAGGGGAGTTGGGTTGAACAGCAGCCATCAGGACCCATTTCTACTATAGATCAATACGTTGCTTTGCTGTCGCAGAGTATCGGTCAATTCAGTGTACAACATTACTGTCAACATGAGGGAGGTTATACAGTAACACAGTCCATTGTCTCTCTCTCAATCAGCACCTTCTCACAGTCATACTGCAGTTGATTCAGTGGGCTGATTTCAGTTGGCAGGATTCAGTTGGTTGATTCAATTATGTGGATTCAGTTGGCTGATTCATTTGGTTGATTCAGTTCAACAGTGCCGAAATGATTGAGTACATATCTACACTGACACACTCGGGTCCAGAATACGTACATACCCCTCTTGAGAAAAGTCCTATAATACACTATTATACCATCTGTTGTGAATGTCCAAAAACAATACATTATTGAACTTAATTGACACACTATTTATGCTGATTACAGCCCACTGGGCATACACTGGTTGAATCAGCGTTGTTTCCACGTCATTTCAATGAAATGACTTTGAACCAACATGGAATAGATGTTGAATGGCCGTCTGCCCAGTGGGAGGTGACATGTCATCAGAACAGCTTTTGTTTTGAGGTAAGTTGTCTTTGTCAATGTAACTATTGTGTGTTTTATTCCAGTGTTGGGAACATTTAATTCCAGTGTGGTAGTCATTGTGTTGTAGTAATAATATGACGTTGTGTTGCTTTAAACTACATCATGTTGTGTGTTTTGATGACATGTTCTTATGTAAATTGCATTGCAAGTAAAATAAGGATTTGTGGGGGCATTTATTAAATTAAAACGAATCAGGATTGTGAAAAGGGATACCTTGCAATATGGATAAACTGAGTGGAATAAATACTGAGCAACAATATAAACGCAACCATTTTACTGAGTTACTGGTCCTATGACTTCGTTAGGGCTTAATCTATGGATTTCACATGACTGCGTAGGGGCACAGCCGTGGGTGGTCCTTGGCCAAGGAGAAATGCTCACTAACAGGGATGTAAAACACAATGTGCTCAAAATTAGATAGAAATCATATTTTTGTACGTATGGAACATTTCTGGGATCTTCTTTTTTTTCAGCTCATGAAACATGGGACCAACTCTTTACATGTTGCGTTTATATTTTTGTTCAGTATATATGAATAGTAGAATATATTTCCTGGGTGATATTCAGGTTACTGGACAGACAGAGATGATTCTACGTCTCAAACAATAGAACTAGAATCATTAGAGTAGAATCATTCTAATTCTACGGGGGAAACATTTTGCACAGGGTGACTAGGAAACTGCCTTATAGGGAAACATTTTGCACAGGGTGACTAGGAAACTGCCTTATAGGGAAACATTTTATCTCTCTCAAATTGTTTTGTATTCATTGTTTTTATTTCCAATATATTGTGAAGTGACTTTTCCCCCCCTACTGTTCATGTCTGTTTTTTGCTCATTCTTTGGGAAGTATATTAAACATATTTCATACTACTGTCATACACTGTGTGTTTGTTTGTCTACCTTGTCAAGAGTTTCTAGAATAATTCTCCACATGAACACAAACAGCATTTTATTGGTTAGTGGGGAAGGAGGGCCCCTCTCACCCTGCCCCTCCCTCCATCCCTCCCTCTCACCCTACCTCTCTCTAACCCTACCCCTCTCTCTCACCCTGCCCCTCCCTAACCCTACCCCTCCCTCTCACCCTTCCCCTCCCTCACACTACCCCTCCCTCTCACCCTTCCCCTCCCTCTCACCCTTCCCCTCCCTCTCACCCTGCCCCTCCCTAACTCTACCCCTCCCTCTCACCCTACCTCTCCCTAACCCTACCCCTCTCTCTCACCCTTCCCCTCCCTAACCCTACCCCTCCCTCTCACCCTGCATCTCCCTCTCACCATACCCCTCCCTAACCCTACCCCTCCCTCTCACCCTGCCCCTCCCTCTCACCCTTCCCCTCCCTCACACTACCCCTCCCTCTCACCCTTCCCCTCCCTCTCACCCTGCCCCTCCCTAACTCTACCCCTCCCTCTCACCCTACCTCTCCCTAACCCTACCCCTCTCTCTCACCCTGCCCCTCCCTAACCCTACCCCTCCCTCTCACCCTGCCCCTCCCTCTCACCCTTCCCCTCCCTAACCCTACCCCTCCCTCTCACCCTGCATCTCCCTCTCACCATACCCCTCCCTAACCCTACCCCTCCCTCTCACCCTGCATCTCCCTCTCCTCCTACCCCTCCCTCTCACCCTACCCCTCCCTCTCACCCTAACCCTACCCCTCCCTCTCACCCTGCATCTCCCTCTCACCCTACCCCTCCCTCTCACCCTGCATCTCCCTCTCACCCTACCCCTCCCTCTCACCCTGCCCCCCCCCTCTCACCCTGCCCCTCACCCTACCCCTCCCTCTCACCCTGCATCTCCCTCTCACCCTACCCCTCCCTCTCACCCTGCCCTCACCCTGCCCCTCCCTCTCACCCTACCCCTCCCTCTCACCCTGCATCTCCCTCTCACCCTACCCCTCCCTCTCACCCTGCCCCCCCCCTCTCACCCTACCCCTCCCTAACCCTACCCCTCCCTCTCACCCTGCATCTCCCTCTCACCCTACCCCTCCCTCTCACCCTGCCCCCCCTCTCACCCTACCCCTCCCTCTCACCCTACCCCCCCCCTCTCACCCTACCCCTCCCTCTCACCCTACCCCTCCCTCTCACCCTATGAATCTCCAGTTTCAGTGATTTTTGCAGTTCGTTCCAGTCATGGGCTGCAGAGAACCGAAAGGAAAGCTGGCCAAAGGAAGAATTGGCTTTGGGGATGACCAGTGAGATTTACCTGCTGGAGCGCGTGCTACGGGTGGGTGCTGCTATGGTGACCAGTGAAATATAACTACTGGAGCGCGTGCTACAGGTGGGTGCTGCTATGGTGACCAGTGAGCTGAGATAAGGCGGGGCTTTACCTAGCAGAGACTTGTAGATAACCTGTAGCCAGTGTGTTTGGCGACGAGTATGAAGCGAGGGCCAGCCAGCGAGAGCATACAGGTCGCAGTGGTGGGTGATATATGGGGCTTTGGTGACAAAACAGATGGCACTGTGATAGACTGCATCCAATTTGTTGAGTAGAGTGTTGGAGGCTATTTTGTAAATGACATCGCTGAAGTCGAGGATCGGTAGGATGGTCAGTTTTACGGGGGTATGTTTGGCAGCATGAGTGAAGGAGGCTTTGTTGCGAACCTTGTTCACATTACCCATAAGCACTCCGCTACGTTGTGCCAGATGTCCACAACGGAGTGGAAACACAATGCCCGCTTGAGGTTGAAGGCTCTGTTGCGAGACAGACGCAGTATACTTTGACATTTTACAGACTTTTCGTCGTCTTCAGTCCAGCTAGAGTTTGTCGAAGAACAGGAAGTTACCAAACCAGAGAAGAAGATGAAAATATGTGGTTTTAGGTGATGGCTTTATGGGATAACTAGCAACTTGTAAACAATGATCCATTCCTATAAGTGAATACTATTTTAATAGTAATGTTAAATAATACACATGGGCTGTTAAGCCAAGTATATTATGACTGTTGCCTCCCATTTAAGTCTGTGATGGTAATGACGTTTGTTTTTTATTTTTATAATTACTAGGTGGAGTTTGCTAGCTACAGTATAGCCTAGCTTTTAGCTAGCAGCACTGTAAACTAGCTTGACTTGCTGGAAAGTTTTATAGAAACAAGTTGAGGAAAAAGTAACTTAACAAAATGTGTTTTATTATCAACTGAAACAATATGTTCCTCCTGTCTTGAATGAAAAGGTCATATTTTGCAATCTCCCCAAATGAATGCAATCCCTGATGAGAGTCTGTCCAGTAGTGGAACGAGACCACAGGAAGTTGGTGGCACCTTAATTGGGGAGGACAGGCCCGTGGTAATGGCTGGAGCGGAATGGGTGGAATGGGAGCAAATACATCAAACACATGGTTTCCATTCGCTCCCTTCTGGACATTATTATGAGCTGTCCTCCCCTCAGCAGCCTCCTGTGGAGATGATGTATAGCGTAATGAAATACGCCACGATGTCAACAGGGCATTAGCTGACAGTTGGCCAAGTATTCTAAACTCTGGATAGGCAAGATTATTTGGAGATTGGACGGTAGTTATCTAAGTTAGAAAGATCTCCCCCTTTATGTAAAGGGAGGACATTCCAGATCAGATGAAACCAGAAACAATTGTCAAGTTAAAAATGTAGGTCAGTGGTTCTGCAATAAGTGGGGCAGAGAGCTGCAGTAAGTAGGGCAGAGAGCTGCAATAAGTAGGGCAGAGAGCTGCAGTAAGTAGGGCAGAGAGTTGCAGTAAGTAGGGCAGAGAGCTGCAGTAAGTAGGGCAGAGAGCTGCAGTAAGTAGGGCAGAGATCTGCAGTAAGTAGGGCAGAGAGCTGCAGTAAGTAGGGCAGAGAGCTGCAGTAAGTAGGGCAGAGATCTGCAGTAAGTAGGGCAGAGATCTGCAGTAAGTAGGGCAGAGAGCTGCAGTAAGTAGGGCAGAGAGCTGCAGTAAGTAGGGCAGAGAGCTGCAGTAAGAAGGGCAGAGAGCTGCAATAAGGGGGCAGAGAGCTGCAGTAAGTAGGGCAGAGAGCTGCAGTAAGTGGGGCAGAGAGCTGCAATAAGTAGGGCAGAGAGCTGCAGTAAGTAGGGCAGAGAGCTGCAATAAGTGGGGCAGAGAGCTGCAGTAAGTAGGGCAGAGAGCTGCAGTAAGAAGGGGGTCAAGTGAATCAGCACCTTTAGGATGTTTTTAACATTAGTCTTTAGCAAAGCCTTTAGTACATCATAGACATCAAATAAAGTCTGTTTAGTCTGTTAGTGCATCATGTTCTACAATCTGTTCTGAGTGCAGGACTCCCTCTAGTGGGAATGAGATGCATTTTCAGAGACTATCCTTTCAAACAGGTGGCCAGCTGAAGCAAAACGGTTATTAAAAGCACCACAAATCACTGCACCATGACATGAGCCATGGGAGCCGGCGGTGGTGGAAAAAGCATCCAATTGTCGTACTTGAGTAAAAGTAAAGATGCCTTCATTGAAAATGACTCAAGTAAAAGTCACCCAGTAAAATACTACTTGAGTAAAAGTCTAAAAGTATTTGGTTTTAAATACACTTAAGTGTAAATCATTCAAAATCTTTATATTAAGCAAGCAAGACAGACCCATTTAAACATTTTTTTTTTTAAATATTTTTTTTATTTATTTTTTTTTATTTATTTTATTTCACCTTTATTTAACCAGGTAGACTAGTTGAGAACAAGTTCTCATTTGCAACTGCGACCTGGCCAAGATAAGGCATAGCAGTGTTGAACAGACAACACAGAGTTACACATGGAGTAAACAATTAACAAGTCAATAACACAGTAGAAAAAAGGGGAGTCTATATATACATTGTGTGCAAAAGGCATGAGAAGGTAGGCAAATAATTACAATTATGCAGATTAACACTGGAGTGATAAATGATCAGATGGTTATGTAAAGGTAGAGATATTGGTGTGCAAAAGAGCAGAAAAATAAATAAATAAAAACAGTATGGGGATGAGGTAGGTGAAAATGGGTGGGCTATTTACCAATAGACTATGTACAGCTGCAGCGATCGGTTAGCTGCTCAGATAGCAGATGTTTGAAGTTGGTGAGGGAGATAAAAGTCTCCAACTTCAGTGATTTTTGCAATTCGTTCCAATCACAGGCAGCAGAGAACTGGAACGAAAGGCGGCCAAATGAGGTGTTGGCTTTAGGGATGATCAGTGAGATACACCTGCTGGAGCGCGTGCTACGGATGGGTGTTGCCATCGTAACCAGTGAATTGAGATAAGGCGGAGCTTTACCTAGCATGGACTTGTAGATGAGCTGGAGCCAGTGGGTCTGGCGACGAATATGTAGCGAGGGCCAGCCGATTAGAGCATACAAGTCGCAGTGGTGGGTGGTATAAGGTGCTTTAGTGACAAAACGGATGGCACTGTGATAAACTGCATCCAGTTTGCTGAGTAGAGTGTTGGAAGCAATTTTGTAGATGACATCGCCGAAGTCGAGGATCGGTAGGATAGTCAGTTTTACTAGGGTAAGTTTGGCGGCGTGAGTGAAGGAGGCTTTGTTGCGGAATAGAAAGCCGACTCTTGATTTGATTTTCGATTGGAGATGTTTGATATGGGTCTGGAAGGAGAGTTTAGAGTCTAGCCAGACACCTAGGTACTTATAGATGTCCACATATTCAAGGTCGGAACCATCCAGGGTGGTGATGCTGGTCAGGCGTGCGGGTGCAGGCAGCGAACGGTTGAAAAGCATGCATTTGGTTTTACTAGCGTTTAAGAGCAGTTGGAGGCCACGGAAGGAGTGCTGTATGGCATTGAAGCTCGTTTGGAGGTTAGATAGCACAGTGTCCAAGGACGGGCCGGAAGTATATAGAATGGTGTCGTCTGCGTAGAGGTGGATCAGGGAATCGCCCGCAGCATGAGAAACATCATTGATATATACAGAGAAAAGAGTCGGCCCGAGAATTGAACCCTGTGGCACCCCCATAGAGACTGCCAGAGGACCGGACAGCATGCCCTCCGATTTGACACACTGAACTCTGTCTGCAAAGTAATTGGTGAACCAGGCAAGGCAGTCATCCGAAAAACCGAGGCTACTGAGTCTGCCAATAAGAATACGGTGATTGACAGAGTCGAAAGCCTTGGCAAGGTCTATGAAGACGGCTGCACAGTACTGTCTTTTATCGATGGCGGTTATGATATCGTTTAGTACCTTGAGCGTGGCTGAGGTACACCCGTGACCAGCTCGGAAACCAGATTGCACAGCGGAGAAGGTACGGTGGGATTCAAGATGGTCAGTGATCTGTTTGTTGACTTGGCTTTCGAAGACCTTAGATAGGCAGGGCAGGATGGATATTGGTCTGTAACAGTTTGGGTCCAGGGTGTCGCCCCCTTTGAAGAGGGGGATGACTGCGGCAGCTTTCCAATCCTTGGGGATCTCAGACGATATGAAAGAGAGGTTGAACAGGCTGGTAATAGGGGTTGCGACAATGGCGGCGGATAGTTTCAGGAATAGAGGGTCCAGATTGTCAAGCCCAGCTGATTTGTACGGGTCCAGGTTTTGCAGCTCTTTCAGAACATCTGCTATCTGGATTTGGGTAAAGGAGAACCTGGAGAGGCTTGGGCGAGTAGCTGCGGGGGGGGGGGGAGCTGTTGGACGAGGTTGGAGTAGCCAGGCGGAAGGCATGGCCAGCCGTTGAGAAATGCTTGTTGAAGTTTTCGATAATCATGGATTTATCGGTGGTGACCGTGTTACCTAGCCTCAGTGCAGTGGGCAGCTGGGAGGAGGTGCTCTTGTTCTCCATGGACTTCACAGTGTCCCAGAACTTTTTGGAGTTGGAGCTACAGGATGCAAACTTCTGCCTGAAGAAGTTGGCTTTAGCTTTCCTGACTGACTGTGTGTATTGGTTCCTGACTTCCCTGAACAGTTGCATATCGCGGGGACTGTTCGATGTTAGTGCAGTCCGCCACAGGATGTTTTTGTGCTGGTCGAGGGCAGTCAGGTCTGGAGTGAACCAGGGGCTATATCTGTTCTTAGTTCTGCATTTTTTGAACGGAGCATGCTTATCTAAAATGGTGAGGAAGTTACTTTTAAAGAAAGACCAGGCATCCTCAACTGACGGGATGAGGTCAATGTCCTTCCAGGATACCCGGGCCAGGTCGATTAGAAAGGCCTGCTCACAGAAGTGTTTTAGGGAGCGTTTGACAGTGATGAGGGGTGGTCGTTTGACTGCGGCTCCGTAGCGGATACAGGCAATGAGGCAGTGATCGCTGAGATCCTGGTTGAAGACAGCGGAGGTGTATTTGGAGGGCCAGTTGGTCAGGATGACGTCAATGAGGGTGCCCTTGTTTACAGAGTTAGGGTTGTACCTGGTGGGTTCCTTGATGATTTGAGTGAGATTGAGGGCATCTAGCTTAGATTGTAGGACTGCCGGGGTGTTAAGCATATCCCAGTTTAGGTCACCTAACAGAACAAACTCTGAAGCTAGATGGGGGGCGATCAATTCACAGATGGTGTCCAGGGCACAGCTGGGAGCTGAGGGGGGTCGGTAGCAGGCGGCAACAGTGAGAGACTTATTTCTGGAGAGAGTAATTTTCAAAATTAGTAGTTCGAACTGTTTGGGTATGGACCTGGAAAGTATGACATTACTTTGCAGGCTCTCTCTGCAGTAGACTGCAACTCCTCCTCCTTTGGCAGTTCTATCTTGACGGAAGATGTTATAGTTGGGTATGGAAATCTCCGAATTTTTGGTGGCCTTCCTGAGCCAGGATTCAGACACGGCAAGGACATCAGGGTTAGCAGAGTGTGCTAGAGCAGTGAGTAAGACAAACTTAGGATAGCCAGGGGCTCCAACACTCGGACATCATTTATAAATGAAGCATGTTTCGTGAGTCCGCCAGATCAGAGCCAGTAGGGATGACCAGGGATGTTCTCTTGATAATTTGACCATTTTCCTGTCCTGCTAAGCATTCAAAATGTAACAAATACCTTTGTGTCAGGGACAATTTATGGAGTAAAAAGTACATTATTTCTATAGTAATGTAGTGAAGTAATAAAAGTTTAAAAAATAGTTAAGTACATATACCATAAAAAACTACTTAAGAAGTACTTTCAAGTATTTTTACTTAAGTACTTTACATCACTAGGAGCTGGCCAATAGGAAAAGCTGGTGTGCACCATATGAAACCCTGATTAGAAATTCTCATACCGTCTTCTCCTCTGGATAATGTGGAGTATTTTAGACTCCTGAAGTAAAGTCTAAGACACGTGTCCCCTTGGACTCGCCCACTTGAGTATCCTGCCTAAATATCTGGGCATGTGGATTGACGAAACGCTACAGAGCCTTCAGAAAGTATTCATACCCCTTGACTTATTCCCCATTTCTTTGTGTTACAGCCTGAATACAAAATGTATTAAAACTTTTTTTTTGATCTCACCCTCACACAATAACGACAAAGTGAAAACATGTTTTTAGAAATGTTAGTAAATGTATTTATAATGAAATACTATTGAATGTACATAATACTGAGTGAATATTTGTAGAAGCACTTTTGTCAGCGATTACAGCTATTTGTCTTTCTGGGTATGTCTCTACACCCTAGATAGTGCAACATTTGACCATTATTCTTTTCAAAATTCTTCAAGCTTTATCAAAATGGTTGTTAATCAATGTTAGACAACTATTTTCAGTAGGTTTAAGTCAAAACTGTAACTCGGCCGCACAGGAACACTCACTGTCTGTTTGGTAAACAACTCCAGTGTCGATTTGGCCTTGTGTTTTAGGTTATTGTCCTGCTGAAATGTGAATTAATATCCCAGTGTCTGGTGGAAAACAGACTGAACCAGATTTTCCTCTAGGATTTTGCATATATTCATCAGCATTCTGTTTCTTTTTGATCCTGAAAAACTCCCCAGTCCTTAATGATGACAAGCATACCCATAACATGATACAGCCACCACCATGCTTGAACATATGGAGAGTTGTACTCAGTGATGTGTTGTATTAGATTTGCACCAAACACCTTGTTTTCAGGACAAAAAGTTAATTGCTTTGGCACAGTTTTAGCAGCATTACTTTAATGCTTTATTCTGTACAGGCGTCCTTCTTTTCACTCTGTCAAATATATTAGTATTGTGGAGTAACTACAATGTTGTTGATCCATCCTCAGTTTTCTCCAATCACAGCCATTAAACTCTGTAACTGTTTTAAAGTCACCATTGGTCTCATGGTGAAATCCCTGAACAGTTTCCTTCCTCTCCAGCAACTGAGTTAGGAAGGACGCATGTATCTTTGTAATGACTGGGTGTATTGATACACCATCCAAAGTGTAATTAATAACTTCACCATGCTCAAAGGGATATTCAATGTCTGATTTTTTTTTTTTTACCCATCTATCCAGGCTGTATCACAACCGGCTGTGATTGGGAGTCCCATAGGACGGCTCACAATTGGTCCAGCGTCATCTGGGTTTGGCTGGTGTAGGCCCTCATTGTAAAATAAGAATTTGTTCTTAAATGACTTGCCTAGTTTTATAAAGGTTTAAAAAATATCAACGGGTGCTCCTCTTTGTGAGGCATTAGAAAACCTCCCTGGTCTTTGCAGTTGATTCTGTGTTTGAAATGTACTGTTCGACTCAGGAACCTTACAGTTAGTTGTATGTGTGGGGTACAGAGATGAGGTAGTCATTCAAAAATCACGTTAAACACTATTATTGCACACAGAGTGAGTCCATGCAACTTATTATGTGACTTGTTAAGCACATTTTTACTCCTGAACTTATTTAGGCTTGTCATAACAAAGGGGTGAATACCTATTGACATTTCAACTTTACATTTTGTATTAATTTAAATATTTAAAATATTGAACAACATAATTCCACTTTGACGTTATGGTGTGTAGACCAAAATCCAAATGTAATACATTTTAAATTCAGGCTGTAACAGGACAAAATGTGGAACGAGTCAAGAGGTGTGAATACTTTCTGACGGTGCTGTATCTTTCAAAATGCATCGTCGATGTTGATTAATTAGTGAAGAAATTAAGAATTTAAATAGGCTTCTTCAATAGGAACAGCTTCTGTCTTTTGTTTAAATAGCAGGAAACAAATCATTCAGCCAACATCCTTCTGGTTATTGATTATGGCGATATCTAAATGAATGCAGCTGCCACTGTATTGAAGCCATTGGGTGCAGTTCATCCTAGTGCATTGAACTTTACGGGCGACAGGTTCGGTACACTTAGCATTGTGAATCAGAATGTGTGCTGGCCCTCCTATGGAGAGCCCTTTGATTTCCACTGTTGATCTGCTTTGAGCTTTTTTTTGCAGCTTGTGTGTAGAATGATCTACGATGGCCTTTAAAATGTGAAGAATTGGTGCCTCTAGGGCATTACAGACGGTTGTTAGGGAACCCTCTAGGGCATTACAGACGGTTGTTAGGGAACCCTCTAGGGCATTACAGACGGTTGTTAGGGAACCCTCTAGGGCATTACAGACGGTTGTTAGGGAACCCTCTAGGGCATTATAGACGGTTGTTAGGGAACCCTCTAGGGCATTTCAGACGGTTGTTAGGGAACCCTCTAGGGCATTACAGACGGTTGTTAGGGAACCCTCTAGGGCATTTCAGACGGTTGTTAGGGAACCCTCTAGGGCATTACAGACGGTTGTTAGGGAACCCTCTAGGGCATTACAGACGGTTGTTAGGGAACCTTCTAGGGCATTACAGACGGTTGTTAGGGAACCCTCTAGGGCATTTCAGACGGTTGTTAGGGAACCCTCTAGGGCATTACAGATGGTTGTTAGGGAACCCTCTAGGGCATTTCAGACGGTTGTTATGGAATCCTCTAGGGCATTTCAGACGGTTGTTAGGGAACCCTCTAGGGCATTTCAGACGGTTGTTAGGGAACCCTCTAGGGCATTTCAGATGGTTGTTAAGGAACCCTCCAGGCCATTTCAGACGGTTGTTAGGGAACCCTCTAGGGCATTTCAGACGGTTGTAAGAGGTATGTTAGGGAACCCTCCAGGGCATTTCAGACGGTTGTTAGGGAACCCTCTAGGGCATTTCAGACGGTTGTTAGGGAACCCCCTAGGGCATGTCAGACGGTTGTTAGGGAACCCTCTAGGGCATTACAGACGGTTGTTAGGGGACCCTCTAGGGCATTTCAGACGGTTGTTAGGGAACCCTCTAGGGCATTTCAGACGGTTGTTAGGGGACCCTCTAGGGCATTTCAGACGGTTGTTAGGGAACCCTCTAGGGCATTTCAGACGGTTGTTAGGGAACCCCCTAGGGCATGTCAGACGGTTGTTAGGGAACCCTCTAAGGCATTTCAGATGGTTGTTAGGGAACCCTCTAGGGCAAGGCAAAGGCTGGCCCTGGGGGCGGTATGCGGCCTGATGCGATCTGATTCAATACGGCCCGCGGAATCATCCTCCGATCACATAATGAATTGAGACCACATTGAGGCCATAGCGGGACTTCCTGTACTTGTTCCCGTCCTCAGGGTTGTCTATAATAGCCCTGTATGTCCGTATCCTCAGGGTTGTCTACGATAGCCCTGTATATCCGTATCCTCAGGGTTGTCTACGATAGCCCTGTATGTCTGTATCCTCAGGGTTGTCTATGATAGCCCTGTATGTCCGTATCCTCAGGGTTGTCTACGATAGCCCTGTATGTCCGTATCCTCAAGGTTGTCTACGATAGCCCTGTATGTCCGTATCCTCAGGGTTGTCTACGATAGCCCTGTATGTCCGCATCCTCAGGGTTGTCTATAATAGCCCTGTATGTCCGTATCCTCAGGGTTGTCTATAATAGCCCTGTATGTCTGTATCCTCAGGGTTGTCTACGATAGCCCTGTATGTCCGTATCCTCAGGGTTGTCTATAATAGCCCTGTATGTCCGTATCCTCAGGGTTGTCTACGATAGCCCTGTATGTCCGTATCCTCAGGGTTGTCTACGATAGCCCTGTATGTCCGTATCCTCAGGGTTGTCTACGATAGCCCTGTATGTCCGTATCCTCAGGGTTGTCTACGATAGCCCTGTATGTCCGTATCCTCAGGGTTGTCTATGATAGCCCTGTATGTCCGTATCCTCAGGGTTGTCTACGATAGCCCTGTATGTCCGTATCCTCAGGGTTGTCTATAATAGCCCTGTATGTCCGTATCCTCAGGGTTGTCTATAATAGCCCTGTATGTCTGTATCCTCAGGGTTGTCTACGATAGCCCTGTATGTCCGTATCCTCAGGGTTGTCTATAATAGCCCTGTATGTCCGTATCCTCAGGGTTGTCTATAATAGCCCTGTATGTCCGTATCCTCAGGGTTGTCTATGATAGCCCTGTATGTCCGTATCCTCAGGGTTGTCTATAATAGCCCTGTATGTCTGTATCCTCAGGGTTGTCTACGATAGCCCTGTATGTCCGTATCCTCAGGGCTGTCTACGATAGCCCTGTATGTCCGTATCCTCAGGGTTGTCTATAATAGCCCTGTATGTCTGTATCCTCAGGGCTGTCTACGATAGCCCTGTATGTCCGTATCCTCAGGGTTGTCTATGATAGCCCTGTATGTCCGTATCCTCAGGGTTGTCTATAATAGCCCTGTATGTCCGTATCCTCAGGGTTGTCTACGATAGCCCTGTATGTCCGTATCCTCAGGGTTGTCTACGATAGCCCTGTATGTCCGTATCCTCAGGGTTGTCTATAATAGCCCTGTATGTCCGTATCCTCAGGGTTGTCTACGATAGCCCTGTATGTCCGTATCCTCAGGGTTGTCTACGATAGCCCTGTATGTCCGTATCCTCAGGGTTGTCTATGATAGCCCCGTATGTCCGTATCCTCAGGGCTGTCTACGATAGCCCTGTATGTCCGTATCCTCAGGGCTGTCTACGATAGCCCTGTATGTCCGTATCCTCAGGGTTGTCTACGATAGCCCTGTATGTGGTAGCCCTGTGCGTGATAGCCCTGATGAGGGAGGGCCTAGTCTGCTTACTTGAGGTTAGAATAACAGTGGTCTAGGACTTTATCTCCCCTAGTGGCTTTGAAGACGTGTTGATGGAAGTTGTGCATTACGTGTTTTAATGATTTGAAATTCAAATCGCCAGCAACCGGAAAAGCAGCCTTTTGGATTTAAGTTAGCTTGTTATTTAGGTAGAATGTGGTAGAATGTATACAATAGTCACGATAATAGCAAAAAACTCCCTCGGGAGGTGGAAGGGTCGGTATTTGATGTAAATATATCACTAGCCACTTTAAACAATGCTACCTTATATAATGTTACTTACCCTACATTATTCATCTCATACGCATACGTATATACTGTACTCTATATCATCGACGGTATCCTTATGTAATACATGTATCACTAGCCACTTTATACTATACTATGCCACTTTGTTTACATACTCATCTCATTTGTACATACTGTACCCGATACCATCTACTGTATCTTGCCTATGCTGCTCTGTACCATCACTCATTCATATATCCTTATGTACATATTCTTTATCCCCTTACACTGTGTACAAGACAGTAGTTTTGGAATTGTTAGTTAGATTACTTGTTATTACTGCATTGTCGGAACTAGAAGCACAAGCATTTCGCTACACTCGCATTAACATCTGCTAACCATGTGTATGTGACAAATAAAATTTGATTTGATTTGATTTATTTGACTATCAGGCATTGCAAGAAGGGTTACACAGTGTAACAATGTCTCAGCCTCCAGTATTTATGCTGTAATAGATTGTGTTGGGGGGCTAGGGTCAGTCTGTTATATCTGGAGTACTTCTCCTGTCTCATTCAGTGTCCTGTGTGAATTTAAGTATGCTCCCTCTAATTCTCTCTCTTTCTCTCTCTCTCTCTCTCTCTCTCTTTCACTCTCTCTTCTCTCGGAGGACCTGAGCCCTAGGACCATGCCTCAGGACTACCTGGTCTGATGACTCCTTGCTGTCCCCAGTCCACCTGGTCATGCTGCTGCTCCAGTTTCAACTGTTCTGCCTTATTATTATTCGACCATGCTGGTCATTTATGAACATTTGAACATCTTGACCATGTTCTGTTATAATCTCCACCCGGCACAGCCAGAAGAGGACTGGCCACCACACATAGCCTGGTTCCTCTCTAGGTTTCTTCCTAGGTTTTGGCCTTTCTAGGGAGTTTTTCCTAGCCACCGTGCTTCTACACCTGCATTGCTTGCTGTTTGGGGTTTTAGGCTGGGTTTCTGTACAGCACTTTGAGATATCAGCTGATGTAAAAAGGGCTTTATAAATAAATAGATTTGTTTGATTGATC
>NC_092174.1:48451172-48531172 GCF_045791955.1 Oncorhynchus clarkii lewisi
CGTGGCTCCTAATATAACCCCAGGAGAGAAGGCTTGGCTCCTAATATAACCCCAGGAGAGAAGGCTTGGCTCCTAATATAACCCCAGGAGAGAAGGCTTGGCTCCTAATATAACCCCAGGAGAGAAGGCTTGGCTCCTCATATAACCCCAGGAGAGAAGGCTTGGCTCCTAATATAACCCCAGGAGAGAAGGCTTGGCTCCTAATATAACCCCAGGAGAGAAGGCTTGGCTCCTAATATAACCCCAGGAGAGAAGGCATGGCTCCTAATATAACCCCAGGAGAGAAGGCTTGGCTCCTAATATAACCCCAGGAGAGAAGGCTTGGCTCCTAATATAACCCCAGGAGAGAAGGCTTGGCTCCTAATATAACCCCAGGAGAGAAGGCTTGGCTCCTCATATAACCCCAGGAGAGAAGGCTTGGCTCCTAATATAACCCCAGGAGAGAAGGCTTGGCTCCTAATATAACCCCAGGAGAGAAGGCTTGGCTCCTAATATAACCCCAGGAGAGAAGGCTTGGCTCCTAATATAACCCCAGGAGAGAAGGCTTGGCTCCTAATATAACCCCAGGAGAGAAGGCTTGGCTCCTAATATAACCCCAGGAGAGAAGGCTTGGCTCCTAATATAACCCCAGGAGAGAAGGCTTGGCTCCTAATATAACCCCAGGAGAGAAGGCTTGGCTCCTCATATAACCCCAGGAGAGAAGGCTTGGCTCCTCATATAACCCCAGGAGTGAAGGCTTGGCTCCTCATATAACCCCAGGAGAGAAGGCTTGGCTCCTCAGGCCAGTGCTGGGAAAAGGGTTAGGGTTAAAAAAGTTTGTCTGACTGTTTGTGTCTTTGTTTCGGGTTAGAATTCATCATAAGTCCAGAGTTCTCAAAATAATTAAACAAAAAAAACTTTCCAAAAGTTTTCAAACCAGCCCAAAAATATAGATATCAATACAAGTCTCCCAAAAGTCCCCAAATGTTTGAAATTCTGAAATTCTAAGGCAAAGGTGGCACATATCCTGTTGGTGCCAGAGTGAGGAGAGGAACGTTGATAGTAAAACTGTATAACAATGATGAATACAGTCAGTTACCCTCTGGTTCATTGGCCATCGTGGCTACTTAGCTGGACAGGATATGCTCTCAAATGTCTCTGGCGTGTAGGACCAGTTTTCTGTAGACGATCACGCACATAAAAACACACTAAACACATTCATTGACATTGTGACGTGCCGTTAAAAACCAAGACTGCAGTTTGAACTGCTTGTTGTGTCGTCCTTTGGTAAACGTGATTTCTCTGTAGAACTCTCTAGACTTTAGGAGAAGCATTTATCTTCCTCCTCTTCATCAGTTGACAGTAGGCACCTGGTTGAGGCTGTACTCCTTGGCTTTGAGCCGGAGGTTAGCGATGCTGTTAGCCATGTTCATCCCCTGGGCTGAGGTGGTGGGAGAACATGTGGGGGGGTACGCTGCCATGGCACTAGAGAGTTAGGGAGAAAATAAAGTAATTATTAAACTATCTGTTAACCCTGAACCCTAACCCTAACCACTAACCCTAACCCTAACCCTGCCATGGCACTAGAGAGTTAGGGAGAAAATAGAGTAATTATTAAACTATCTATTAACCCTGAACCCTAACCCTAACCACTAACCCTAACCCTAACCCTAACCCTGCCATGGCACTAGAGAGTTAGGGAGAAAATAGAGTAATTATTAAACTATCTATTAACCCTGAACCCTAACCCTAACCACTAACCCTAACCCTAACCCTAACCCTGCCATGGCACTAGAGAGTTAGGGAGAAAATAGAGTAATTATTAAACTATCTATTAACCCTAAACCCTAACCCTAACCCTAACTCTAACCCTAACCCTGACCCTAACCCTGCCATGGCACTAGAGAGTTAGGGAGAAAATAGAGTAATTATTAAACTATCTATTAACCCTAAACCCTAACCCTAACCCTTCAACCCTAAACCCTAACCCCTAACCCATAGCCCCTAAACCCTAACCCCTAACCCTAACCCTGCCATGGCACTAGAGAGTTAGGGAGAAAATAGAGTAATTATTAAACTATCTATTAACCCTAAACCCTAACCCTAACCACTAACCCTAACCACTAACTCTAAACCCTAACCACTAACCCTAACCACTAACCACTAACCCTAAACCCTAACCACTAACCCTAACCCTAACCACTAACTCTAAACCCTAAACTCTAACCACTAACCCTAAACCCTAAACTCTAACCCTAAACCCTAACCACTAACCCTAACCCTAACTACTAACTCTAAACCCTAAACTCTAACCACTAACCCTAAACCCTAAACTCTAACCACTAACCCTAAACCCTAAACTCTAACCCTAAACCCTAACCACTAACCCTAACCCTAACTACTAACTCTAAACCCTAAACTCTAACCACTAACCCTAAACCCTAAACACTAACCCTAAACCCTAACCACTAACCCTAACCCTAACTACTAACTCTAAACCCTAAACTCTAACCACTAACCCTAAACCCCAAACTCTAACTCTAACTCTAACCCCTAACTCTAGGCCTAAACCCTACACCTAACCACTAACCCCTAACTCTAGCCCTGAACCCTAACCCCTAACTCTAGCCCTAAACCCTAACCCCTAACCACTAACCCTTCAACCCTAAACCCTAACCCCTAACCCATAGCCCCTAAACCCCAACCCCTAACCCTAACCCTGCCATGGCACTAGAGAGTTAGGGAGAAAATAGAGTAATTATTAAACTATCTATTAACCCTGAACCCTAACCCTAACCACTAACCCTAACCCTAACCATAACCCTGCCATGGCACTAGAGAGTTAGGGAGAAAATAGAGTAATTATTAAACTAACCCTAACCCTAACCACTAACCCTAACCCTAACCACTAACTCTAAACCCTAAACTCTAACCACTAACCCACCACTGACTCTCAAACAATGAGAAACAAGATTCTCTGGTCTGATGAAACTAAGATTGAACTCTTTGGCCTGAATGCCAAGCGTCAAGTCTGGAGGAAACCTGGCACCATCCCTAGAGGGAATCATGGTGGTGGCAGCATCATGCTGTGGGGATGTTTTTCAGAAGCAGGGACTGGGAGACCAGTCAGGATCGAGGAAAAGATGAACGTCTTTGAGCCAGCCAGAGCGCGGACTTGAACCCAATCAAATCTCTCTGGAGAGACCTGAAAATAGCTGTGCAGAGACCCTCCCCATCCAACCTGGCAGAGCTTGAGAGGATCTGCAGAGAAGAATGGGAGAAACTCCCCAAATACAGACGTGCCAAACTTGTAGCGTCATACCAAAGAAGACTCTAGGCTGTAATCGCTGCCAAAGGTGCTTCAACAAAGTACTGCATTTTTTTATTAAATCCCAGCCTGTATCTGACATACAGTACAGTATGGTTTAAAACCCAAATCAAAAGAGCTGAGACAGTTACCTGTCCTTACCTGTAGGGTGAAGAGGAGCCCCAGGACAGGTAGTCGTTGGGTCGAGGTGCGATTGGCTGCTCCACTGCTGTGAGGTCACGAGAGTAGGACTTCATCATGGAGGAATTTTTACTGGCTAGCATAGCACGCTCGTTACGACGGAACTTAGCCCTCCTGTTCTGAAACCACACCTGGGAGAGAGGGGACAGGAGAACATCATTAGAGAGAGAGAGAAGACAGGAGAACATCATTAGAGAGAGAGAGAGAGAGAGGACAACAGAACATCATTAGAGAGAGAGAGGACAGGAGAACATCATTAGAGAGAGAGGACAGGAGAACATCGTTAGAGAGAGACGACAGGTGGAACATTGTTAGAGAGAAAGAGACAGGACAGGTGAACATCGTTAGAGAGAGAGAGAGAGAGAGAGAGAGAGAGGACAGGTGAACATCGAGAGAGAGAGAGAGCAGGTGAACATCGTTAGTGTGTGAGAGAGAGAGGACAGGTGAAGCATTGTTAGAGAGAAAGAGAGAGGACATGTGAACATCCTTAGTGAGAGAGAGAGAGAGAGAGAGAGAGAGGACAGGTAAACATTGTTAGTGAGAGAGAGCAGAACAGCTGAACATTGTTAGAGAGAGAGCGAGATGACAGGTGAAACATTGTTAGAGAGAGAAAGAGAGGACAGGTGAAAATCGTTAGAGAGAGAGAGAGAAGGGGGGGACAGGTGAACATAGAGAGAGAGACAGAGAGAGGACAGGTAAACATCGTTAGTGAGAGAGAGAGAGAGGACAGGTGAACATCGTTAGAGAGAGAGAGAGAGAGAGCAGGTGAACATCGTTACAGAGAGGGAGAGGACAGGTAAATCAGATTATACTATTTGCATTCTGTTGCTATCAAGATAAAGATTGTAGGTGAGGTCAGAGAAGAGAAGAACATTCTATTGTGTTCTACTATTTTCTATTCTATTCTACATTCGCTTTGAAGGATTTCAGTGGAACCGAGTCGCTGCACATAGCCAATCCAGGCTGACGCCCACCTGTCCCTCAGTGAGGTTAACCCTGACTCTCACCTGTACATGTCCCTCAGTGAGGTTAACCCTGACTCTCACCTGTCCCTCAGTGAGTTTAACCCTGACTCTCACCTGTACCTGTCCCTCAGTGAGGTTAACCCTGACTCTGACCTGTACCTGTCCCTCAGTGAGGTTAACCCTGACTCTCATCTGTACCCCATACTTCAGTGAGGTTAACACTGACTCTCACCTGTATCCGCACCTCAGTGAGGTTAACCCTGACTCTCACCTGTACCCCACACCTCAGTGAGGTTAACCCTGACTCTCACCTGTACCCCACACCTCAGTGAGGTTAACCCTGACTCTCACCTGTACCCCATACCTCAGTGAGGTTAACCCTGACTCTCACCTGTACCCGTGTCTCAATGAGGTTAACCCTGCGTGCCAGGTCCTCCCGTACGAAGGCGTCAGGGTAGTGTGTCCTCTCAAACACTCTCTCTAGTGCCTGCAGCTGACTGCTGTTGAAGGTTGTTCTGTTACGACGATGCTTCCTCTTCTTCTCCTCAGAACTCACATGCTCATCTAGAGAGAAACACACGTCAATATGAACACTGACAAACAGGTATATGTAAATGTAGCCCTATACACATTGAGAGCAGTACAGTACAGAACAGATTCCAATACATCCTGATTACAGCCCTGCTACATATAACCAACTGTTGACTGTGGATTGCCTTTTGCTTCAATTGTGTTTTATTTAGTATTTTATTTGTTTTATTTATTTATCCTGAACCTTTATGTGATAATACACAGTCATAATCATCCACGAGAAATAAACATTCAAGATTATAACACATATATTGTTATAATGGAACTTGAGAAACATGTTATTTGACCATTTAAAACCCTAAACCTCAACTAGCCAGTTAGTGTATTTCTGATCAGTGGTCGGCACATTGAAATGGAAGATGTGCATCTTGAACATTCAAAATGTCACATATCGTTTGATTATTAGAGGCAAACTTTAGGCTAGCCTACGATTTAGGTTATTAATAATATACAGTGCCAGACACCTGTCTGTATAACGTATTTGACAGTGCATGTCAGAGCAAAAACCAAGCCAAGAGGTGGAAGGAATTGTCCGTAGAGCTCCGAGACAGGATTGTGTCGAGGCACAGATCTGGGGAATGGTACCAAAAAATGTCTGCATCATTGAAGGTCCCCAAGAACACAGTGGCCTCCATCATTCTTAAATGGAAGAAGTTTGGAAGACTCTTCCTAGAGCTGGCCGCCCAGACAAGCTGAGCAATCGGGGGAGAAGGGCCTTGGTCAGGAAGGTGACCAAGATCCCGATGGTCACTCTGACAGAGACCCATAGTTCCTCTGTATAGACGGGTGAACCTTCCAGAATGACAACCATCTCTGCAGCACTCCACCAATCAGGCCTTTATGGTAGAGTGGCCAGACAGAAGCCACTCCTCAGGAAAAGGCACATGACAACCCACTTGGAGTTTGCCAAAGGCACCTAAAGACTATCAGACCATGAAAAACAAGATTCTCTGGTCTGATGAAACCAATATTGATCTCTTTGGCCTGAATGCCAAGCATCACACCTGGCACCATCTCTAAAGTGAAGCATGGTGGTGGCAGCATCATGCTGTGGGGATGTTTTTCAGGGACTGGGAGACTAGTCAAGATCGAGGGAAAGATGAACTGAGCCTTGATGAAAACCTGCTCCAGAGCGCTCAGGACCTCAGATTGGGGCGAAGGTTGACCTTCCAACAGGACAACGACCCTAAGCACACAGCCAAGACAACGCAGGAGTGGCTTTGGGACAAGTCTCTGAATGTCCTTGAGTGGCCCAGCCAGAGCCTAGACTTGAACCCGATTGAACATCTTTGGAGAGACCTCAAAATAGCTGTGCAGCGACGCTCCCCATCCAACTTGACAGAGCTTGAGAGGATCTGCAGAGTAGAATGGGAGAACCTCCCCAAATACAGGTGTGCCAAGCTTGTAGCGTCATACCAAAGAAGACTCGAGGCTGTAATCACTGCCAAAGGTGCTTCAACAAAGTACTGTGCAAAGGGTCTGAATTCTTATATAAATGTGATATTTCGTTAAAAAATATATATAACTTAGCAACAAAAACATGTTTTTGCTTTATCATTATGGGGTATTTTACAATAAGGCTGTCATCTAACAAAATGTGTAAAAAAAGTGTTATTTAAAATATAATTTCTGTTTACAAAAGGTTTCTGCGTAGATCTACTAAGTTTTACTCCCAATGGTCCCAGTCTGTGGGCCGTCTGTCTCTTGATGCTCTGTTACTAGAGAACCCTCCTGTCAGAGGAGACACTCATTCCTCCGACACACTTCTCCTCCTCATCAATCACTAATTAAACCATAAAGCCTCAGGGACACAGACCAGACCCCGCTACAGACCATGCTACAGACCATGCTACAGAGCCGGCTACAGATCTGGCTAAGGAGACCCTACAGACCAGACTACACAGCCATTACAGACCCGACTACAGAGCCTCTACAGAGCCGGCTACAGATCTGGCTACGGAGCCCCTACAGACCAGACTACACAGCCATTACAGACCCGACTACAGAGCCTCTACAGAGCCGGCTACAGATCTGGCTACGGAGCCCCTACAGACCAGACTACACAGCCATTACAGACCCGACTACAGAGCCTCTACAGAGCCGGCTACAGATCTGGCTACGGAGCCCCTACAGACCAGACTACACAGCCATTACAGACCCGACTACAGAGCCTCTACAGAGCCGGCTACAGATATGGCTATGGAGCCCCTACAGACCAGACTACACAGCCATTACAGACCCGACTACAGAGCCTCTACAGACCCGGCTACACATATAAGTTATCGAACAGAGACTTGGGATTCTCTCTCTGAGAATTGACACTTAATAAGAGGAAACAGCAATAACAGAGCTCTCACTAGTTCGGCTTACATCCAACCAGTCAGAGTATTGAAATAACAGAGCTCTCACTAGTTTGGCTTACATCCAACCAGTCAGAGTATTGAAATAACAGAGCTCTCACTAGTTCGACCTACATCCAACCAGTCAGAGTATTGAAATAACATCATTGGTCAACGAATAAAACTCCTAAGTTTGACCCCTGGATCCATGACATGAATTCGTGTGCAATCTAATGGCACCATGTCCTGCTGGTGGAAATACATTCCTATGAATGCAGCTGGAGACTGGAACGAGCTGCAACAAACACTCAAACTTTTAAAAAACAGTTTTATCTCCATCTCTTTGTTCAAAGACTCAATCATTGACACTCTTACTGACAGTGGCTGCTTCATGTGATGTATTGTTGTCTCTACCTTCTTGACCTTTGTGCTGTTGTCTGTGCCCAATAATGTTGGTACCATGTTTTGTGCTGCTACCATGTTGTTGCCATGTTGTGTTGCTACCATGTTGTTGTCATGTTGTGTTGCCACCTTGCCATGTTGTGTTGCTACCATTTTGTGTTGTCATGTGTTGCTGCCATGCTATGTTGTCATGTGTTGCTGCCATGCTATGTTGTTGTCTTAGGTCTCTCTTTATGTAGTGTAGTGTTGTCTCTCTTATCGTAATGTGTGTTTTGTCCTATATTTTTATTTAATTGATTTTGTATATTTTGAATCCCAGGCCCCCGTCCCCGCAGGAGGCCTTTTGCCTTTTGGTAGGCCGTCGTTGTAAATAAGAAATTTGTCCTTAACTGACTAGTTAATTAAAGGTTCAATAAAACATTTAAATAAATAGAGATTTTAAATAATCAGCCTCATTCATCCAGCCGGCCTCTGAAGAAACACTCACATGATTCATTTAAGAGGCCTGTCAACATTCATTTCTGAGCGACGTAAACAAACATAGAGCTGCATGTTTACACTAGATTGCGTCCAGAATTGACTCCTGTAAGAGCTCATTTATAGCCTGCTTTAGAGTTACAAGGGCTAGCTTTTTTAGGTTTGCATTGATTATTGGTGTTTACTAAAATAATATGCTACTTTTTGAAGCATTAATTTAGGAATATAAAATATATATAAAAAAAAAAACTCACCTTCATAAATGGTTTTATTATACATTTTTAAGCTCACACATTTTAAAATGGATTCCACTTGATTTTGTTGGTCTAAAATATAGGCCTAGAATATTCTCCTCTGTGTCTTTATGAGACAATGGGATTCTCACATTTATTACAGTACTCACTAAAGCTTAATTGTCGGCCTACACGTGTAGTGAGAAGTCTGTTGTTGTTTATGTAATAAACATAACACATTTGATGTGTGACACAGAGTTAGGCCAAGCCTGGTCCTGAAACGTAAGCCTAAAAGCATTCTTTCTAAAACGCCGGCATAACACATTAACTTTACACGGTTGTCTTTATTTAAAGAAAACGACTTATTTTCTGCTAATGATGTTTTTACAAGTAAAGACCAACAATTGAGGGCGACACGGCAACAGACCTACTGCACAGCAGGGTGATGACGTCACAGTAACAGGTATTAGCTACTGTTGTCGTTCCACTGGTATACGTATGAGTACACCGAGGTCCGAACCTCCTAAAATATTCAATAACAACTCAGTCAGGAGTCGCAATTTACTGTTGACAGTTGGAATAGTAAAATACGCAGGGTGCAATTCAGAAACTTGGTTGTGCATCAGCAGTTTTCCTGTTGTTATATGTCATTCCCTGACAATCACTCAATTATCATATCTACATGTACATACTACCTCAATCAGCCTGACTAAACGGTGTCTGTATGTAGCCTCGCTACTGTAGCCTAGTGGTTAGAGCGTTGGACTAGTAACTGGAAAGTTGCAAGTTCAAACACCCGAGCTGACAAGGTACAAATCTGCCGTTCTGCCCCTGAACAGGCAGTTAACCCACTAGGCCGTCATTGAAAATAAGAATTTGTTCTTAACTGACTTGCCTGGTTAAATAAAGGTTAAAAAAAATATATATATATATATATATAGCCTCTCTACTGTATATAGCCTGTCTACTGTATATAGCCTCTCTACTGTATATAGCCTCTCTACTGTATATAGCCTCTCTACTGTATATAGCCTCTCTACTGTATATAGCCTCTCTACTATATATAGCCTCTCTACTGTATATAGCCTCTCTACTGTATATAGCCTCTCTATTGTATATAGCCTCTCTACTGTATAGAGCCTCTCTACTGTATATAGCCTCTCTACTGTATATAGCCTCTCTACTGTATATAGCCTCTCTACTGTATAGAGCCTCTCTACTGTATATAGCCTCTCTACTGTATATAGCCTCTCTACTGTATAGAGCCTCTCTACTGTATATAGCCTCTCTACTGTATATAGCCCCTCTACTGTATATAGCCTCTCTACTGTATATAGCCTCTCTACTGTATATAGCCTCTCTACTGTATATAGCCCCTCTACTGTGTATAGCCTCTCTACTGTATAGAGCCTCTCTACTGTATAGAGCGCCTCTACTGTATAGAGCCTCTCTACTGTATATAGCCTCTCTACTGTATAGAGCCTCTCTACTGTATAGAGCCTCTCTACTGTATATAGCCCCTCTACTGTATATAGCCTCTCTACTGTATATAGCCTCTCTACTGTATAGAGCCTCTCTACTGTATATAGCCTCTCTACTGTAAATAGCCCCTCTACTGTATATAACCTCTCTACTGTATATATCCTCTCTACTGTATATAGCCTCTCTACTGTATATAACCTCTCTACTGTATATATCCTCTCTACTGTATATAGCCTCTCTACTGTATATAGCCTCTCTACTGTATATAACCTCTCTACTGTATATATCCTCTCTACTGTATATAGCCTCTCTACTGTATATAGCCTCTCTAATGTATATAGCCTCTCTACTGTATATAGCCTCTCTACTGTATATATCCTCTCTACTGTATATAGCCTCTCTACTGTATATAGCCTCTCTAATGTATATAGCCTGTCTTTTTACTGTTGTTTTATTTTCTTTACCTACCTATTGTTCACTTAACACCCTTTTTGCACTATTGGTTAGAGCCTGTAAGCAAGCATTTCACTGTTGTATTCAGCTCACGTGACAAATAAACTTTGATTTGATTTGATTAGCCCATGTCAGGAAAACTCTATATTTGATTGGTAAATGAGTCTATCTAAACGTGTCATCACGGCCTAATTATTGACCAGGCATGAAGGGCACGTGCCCAGGGGCCCACACCTCCAGGGGGCCCACTTTGATTCTGTTAGTCACTCTCGCTCAGATATCATATGTGTTTGTCGTGGCTAATTGTATAGCTAATAGGCTATGTGTTTGTAGGGGCTAATTGTATAGCTAATAGGCTATGTGTTTGTAGGGGCTAATTGTATAGCTAATAGGCTATGTGTTTGTAGGGGCTAATTGTATAGCTAATAGGCTATGTGTTTGTAGCGGCTAATTGTATAGCTAATAGGCTATGTGTTTGTAGGGGCTAATTGTATAGCTAATAGGCTATGTGTTTGTAGCGGCTAATTGTATAGCTAATAGGCTATGTGTTTGTAGGGGCTAATTGTATAGCTAATAGGCTATGTGTTTGTAGGGGCTAATTGTATAGCTAATAGGCTATGTGTTTGTAGCGGCTAATTGTATAGCTAATAGGCTATGTGTTTGTAGGGGCTAATTGTATAGCTAATAGGCTATGTGTTTGTAGTGGCTAATTGTATAGCTAATAGGCTATGTGTTTGTAGCGGCTAATTGTATAGCTAATAGGCTATGTGTTTGTAGCGGCTAATTGTAAAACTTATAGGCTATGTGTTTGTAGCGGCTAATTGTATAGCTAATAGGCTATGTGTTTGTAGCGGCTAATTGTATAGCTAATAGGCTATGTGTTTGTAGGGGCTAATTGTATAGCTAATAGGCTATGTGTTTGTAGCGACTAATTGTATAGCTAATAGGCTATGTGTTTGTAGGGGCTAATTGTATAGCTAATAGGCTATGTGTTTGTAGCGGCTAATTGTAAAACTTATAGGCTATGTGTTTGTAGCGGCTAATTGTATAGCTAATAGGCTATGTGTTTGTAGCGGCTAATTGTAAAACTTATAGGCTATGTGTTTGTAGCGGCTAATTGTATAGCTAATAGGCTATGTGTTTGTAGCGGCTAATTGTATAACTAATAGGCTATGTGTTTGTAGCGGCTAATTGTATAGCTAATAGGCTATGTGTTTGTAGCGGCTAATTGGATAGCTAATAGGCTATGTGTTTGTAGTGGCTAATTGTATAGCTAATAGGCTATGTGTTTGTAGCGGCTAATTGGATAGCTAATAGGCTATGTGTGTGTAGTGGCTAATTGTATAACTAATAGGCTATGTGTTGTAGCGCGCGAATTGGATAGCTAATAGGCTATGTGTTTGTACTGGCTAATTGCATAACTAATAGGCTATGTGTTGTAGCGGCTATGTGTTGTAGTGGAATTTTCATTGTTGGACATAAAAGTCTGTAAAAAAACATCAGGAAATCAGCTCCAAGTGATTTAAATTTAAGAAATATGTTTCTAAGTAGAGCGACACGAAGTGATCGTATACAAATGTAAGCAAGGTTTGAAATGATTATGTTTTAGTCAAACATTATATATGTTTGGGCTTCTTGCTTTCAATTTGCAGTCTACAAATTACTTGTAATTAAGGCCATCCTTTCTAGAAAGAATCAGCTCCCAGCTGAATCTAGTTGATGATCCCTGGTATATATAACATAGCCACTGGGGAAGTAGTTTGGACAAATGTTTTTTGGTCAGCGCTGGCACAGCAGACTGCTTTATCAGTCCACTAATACAGTATGATTAAAGGCCCAGTCCATAGGTACAGTACGATTAAAGGCCCAGTCCACTAATACAGCACGATTAAAGGCCCAGTCCATAGGTACAGTACGATTAAAGGCCCAGTCCACTAATACAGTACGATTAAAGGCCCAGTCCATAGGTACAGTACGATTAAAGGCCCAGTCCACTAATACAGTACGATTAAAGGCCCAGTCCATAGGTACAGTACCAGTCAAAAGTTTGGACACACCTAGTCATTCAAGGGTTTTTCTTTATTTTTTAAAACTATTTTCTACATTGTAGTAACCAAAAAAACTGTTAAACAAATCAAAATATATTTTAGATTCTTCAAAGTAGCCACCCTTTGCCTTGATGACAGCTTTGCACACTCTTTGCATTCTCTTAACCAGCTTCACCTAGAATGCTTTTCCAACAGTCTTGAAGGAGTTCCCACATATGCTGAGCACTTGTTGGCTGCTTTTCCTTCACTCTGCGGTCCAACTCATCCCAAACCATCTCAATTGGGTTGAGGTTGGGTGATTGTGGAGGCCAGGTCATCTGATGCATCACTCCATCACTCCTTCTTGGTCAAATAGCCCTTACACAGCCTGGAGGTCTGTTGGGTCACTGTCCTGTTGAAAAACAAATGATAGTCCCACTTAATGCAAACCAGATGGGATGGCGTATCGCTGCAGAATGCTGTGGTAGCCATGCTGGTTAAGTGTGCCTTGAATTCTAAATAATTCACAGACAGTGTCACCAGCAAAGCACCCCCACATCATCACACCTCCTCCTCCATGCTTCACGGTGGGAACCACACATGCGGAGATCATCTGTTCACCTACTCTGTGTCTCACAAAGACACAGCGATTGGAACCAAAAATCTAAAATTTGGACTCATCAGTCAAAAGGACAGATTTCCATGATGGCCATTGCTCGTGTTTCTTGGCCCAAGCAAGTCTCTTCTTATTATTGGTGTCCTTTAGTAGTGTTTGCTTTGCAGCAATTTGACCATGAAGGCCTGATTCACGCAGTCTCCTCTGAACAGTTGATGTTGAGATGTGTCTGTTACTTGAACTCTGTGAAGCATTTATTTGGGATGCAGTTTCTGAGGCTGGTATCTCTAACGAACTTATCCTCTGCAGCAGAGGTAACTCTGGGTCTTCCTTTCCTGTGGCGGTCCTCACGAGAGCCAGTTTCATCATAGCGCTTGATGGTTTTTCAGCATTGACTGACCTGGACTGTTGTTTCTCTTTGTATATTTGAGCTGTTCTTGCCATAATATGGACTTGGTATTTTACCAAATAGAGCCATCTTCTGTATACCATCCCTACCTTGTCACAACACAACTGATTGGCTCAAACGCATTAAGAAGAAAATAAATTCAACATATTACATTTTAACAAGGCACACCTGTTAATTGAAATTAATTCCAGGTGACTACATGAAGCTGGTTGAGAGAATGCCAAGAGTGTGCAAAGCTGTCATCAAGGCAAAGGGTGGCTCATTTGAAGAATCTTAAAAATAAAATATATTTGGATTTGTTTAACACTTTTTTGGTTACTACATATGTGTCATTTTATAGTTTTGATGTCTTCGCCATTATTCTACAATGTAGAAAATAGAAACAAATAAAGAAAAACCCTTGAATGAGTAGGTGTGTCCAAACTTTTGACTGGTACTGTATATATATATATGTTTTTTTACATATATATATATTTTTATCCAGGGGGATTTTTCATCGCCCTCAACACCCTTATTTCCCGAAGCTATTGTATAGAGGCTCTATAAAAAGGTTTGTGATTGAGCAATCTAAAGGAGTATAGAGGCTCTATACATAAAGAAGAAGAATACAAGCACTTGTTCGTTGTGCGCTAAGAGTAGCTTTATGCGCCTCCATCCCTTCCCAGGTTACACAGGAAAGGTTATGAACGCATGAAGAACGCATGAACGCATGAAGAAAACATTGGTGTTGTTTCACGGACGTGTGTTCACTAACGTGACAATTTTCTCTATCTGATATCACAGCGTATTACAGTTATTATACACCGGAGGAAGGCCACACCATTCCCCTTTCTACTAACTTACTCTCCTGCTGCGTCGTATCGCTGCCGCTGGTCAGCCCCGGGGACTCCACCACGCTCCTTCCCGCATCCCCGGCGCTCTCATTGGCCTGAACCCCTATCATCTCCCGCACCTCCTCCAGATCCAACAGGTGGCTGACAGAGAAGTTTTTCTTGGCCTGCAGTGTTTCCAGTTTGGCTGATATCGGGCTCTCCAGGCGGCTCATCAGTGAGTCTTGTCTGTCCATTACATGCGCATAGCCAGAAGTCATGACGCTGACTCAATACAGACGTCAAAACACCGATTAGCGTATAACAAACCTACCAAGCTAACTTATACTCGACGCACAGAAAAATATCAAGAATAACTCCATAACCATAACAGCGCTGGTTTCAACTCAAGACAGGGCTCGTTTTGTATGAATTTGGTTGGAAAGCCGTTGGTTTTACAGATCCAAATCACTCCACTTTAAGCCAGATCTATGGTCCTCTGTTCGATTCCACTCGATAAGAGGCCCCTCACCTCGTCAAATAAAACCCCGAAACATATACAACACGACAACATTTGGCTTCTTCCTGGATATTCCCCGGATTTTTAAACACAAAGTGTTTAAGCAAGTTTATAGCAAGTTTCTCCTCTCCTCGCCTCTGAGTCCAGACCGTCCAGACCGCGGTATGACTGAGCTGGGCTAAACGTTTCTCCTCGCCTGTGAGTCCAGACCGCGGTATGACTGAGCTGGGGTAAAAGTGTATCCTCTCCTCGCCTCTGAGTCCAGACCGCGGTATGACTATGAGCTGGGGTAAAAAGGAACGATGAGGTCTCACATTCGCGCGTTTTGAGTCAAATCTATCGCTCAACGCCCAGGACCCTGCGAGGCGGAGCGAGCCTCTGGTAACGGGAAGGGAACAGGCCGAAGTGAGTGTCACGCACAGGGCGGCTGAGAGGGGGAAATAAATCACCATTTGAAGACCCTGGGGTAAACTGATCGCCCTAAAAAGGAGTCTGCAATTACGTGGCAATGCTTTCTGCGCTGACTCTGACAGTCCGTGTCCTCGTGTGTGAAGCACCCCACCCCCTTCAACAATGCACACCATCACACAAAAAAAGCGCTGATTAACCGACTTACGTTTTGGCAGTTGGAAATTGGAATTTTGATAATTGAAGTCTATGCCTCTCATTGTTTTCATTGCAGCCAAACTAATACACCGTATTCTGCCACATGGTAATAAATGTATTTATGGCGGATAATATCTTTGAATAGTGCATTGTTTTGAATAGGTATGCCCACACGACATATTTCCCATGGCTGATTTACATGCATGCGCAATGATATGGTGCTACAACATGTCTGCAGTATATCAGTTGGGAGGTTGTCATTTGACATTTTAAAATCATAGCTTTGGCATAACTCAAATCTGTTTTGGATAGGGAGGCCAACCGTTTCTAAGTGCAGCACAAGCTGTGCGTAAAAGAAGCACCCTGTGTCTCTGCATAGCGGGGACCCCACATCGCCAACAAACAAAAAAATGATAGCCTATACGTGTGGTACATTTATATTTCTGACTGCACAGGCTGGGTCTGCAGTCACACGCAAACTACACAGAGGAAACTGGCTTTTGAAACTGTAACTGTTGCGTGCGTTGTTCGCCAGGTCAGAGAGAGCGAGAGAAACAGAGAGAGAGAGACAGGGAGAGAGAGAAACAGAGAGAGAGAAACAGAGAGAGAGGGGTCCCGTATGGTGGAATGACATCAATGGGCCTGTTCTGAGGTCCAAGCTGCCTGCCTGGCCCAGCCAACCCATTTTAGCCCCGGGCCCCCTGCCCCCCTCATCTGGCAAAAGAACACTTGATGCCATCAAAGGGCTGCAGATTGAATCCAGATGTGTGCGCGGTGCCTCTCTGCCTCGTTCTTTCCATGGATGTAATTAAAGCACAGCGCCAGGATTGGGCAGTCTACTCTTCCTAATTAGTTCTCTACTCCTCATCTCTCCCCCTTTCGTTTCTTCTCTTTATCCCTGCGTGAAGCCAGAGTGCTCTGTTCATGCAGCCAGTGTTTTCTCGTCTATAAATCAGAGTGGACCAAAATCTTGTCAACATGTGTTGCGAAGGAGAAAGTGTTTTTCTCGTGTTTTTTTTCTCCCTTCTATTGAGGTTCATTAAAAGCCGTGTTGTTTTAAACAATATCAACCACCCACCACACAGCATATTTCAATTTAAATGTTATCTTTTGGTTGAACAAATTCAGTAATATTTTACACACAGCAACACTTAAAGGCCTATCATATTTGTTGCAATAATTCTATGTAGTTGATAAATACCTTTGTTTGCTTACGGTCATCCCACCAATTATAGTACAAGTAGGCCTACTTTTTACTGTAGTTTGCAGCCCAGACATAAAAAGTTACGGGTTGAGCCTAGCCTGATGCGTCTGCGGAAAAAAGTAAAGGCAAGCACATATAAAACTATTTTGTGTTCTTGATTATATCCCATGTGAAGTGTAAAATACCATTATAAACAAACAATACATTGATCAAAATAACACATTGGAAATGTTATCATTCAAACAAAAAGACAGACGTCTGATATTCAAATCCAAAAATCGAAAATAAAAATAATTATTAACAATTAACAATTATTAGGAGTTCATAAAAAATGTTTAATAATTGTTTTAATGCAAGCATAACTTCAGATATGGAGTTTCGAATGGTGTTTCTAGCTTACTATAACAAACATTAGTATAGGCTACTACATAGACCCTCCCAATAAAATGTATCATTTATAGAGCTGAAATAACCCAAAACATCTTTTGACAACAGCTATAATGATGCTTTTATCAGCTTAATGAAAACGAAAATAATTTTAAACAATTGTATTAGTATTTAATAATAATAATAATAATAAAATAAACATAGGTTAATAATGCGCGTGATTGCAGTTAAGAATTCGATGCTTATTTTCCCACGTTGATAAAAGCTGTAAACGTTACTTCCTGTATAATTCACAACAGATTTGGTTTGATGAGGAAACAATAGTGTAATTACCGACTGGGCAAAAACGGGTTGAATCAACATCGTGTCCACGTCATTTCAACAACAAAAACATCTATTACATTTTAAAAAATTAATTTAATCTTTATTTAACTAGTCAGTTAAGAACAAATTCTTATTTATAATGACGGCTTACCAAAAGGCAAAAGGCCTCCTGCGGGGACGGGGGCTAAAACAATAATATTTAAATAATATTTAAATATAGGACAAAACACACATCAGGACAAGAGAGACAACACATCACAACACTACATAAAGAAATACCTAAGACAACAACACAGCATGGCAGCAACACATGACAACACAGCATGGCAGCAACACATGACAACACAGCATGGCAGGAACACAGCATGGCAGCAACACACGAAAACACAACATGGCAGCAACACAGCATGGCAGCAACACATGACAACACAGCATGGCAGCAACACAGCATGGCAGCAACACATGACAACGCAGCATGGCAGCAACACACGACAACACAGCATGGCAGCAACACATGACAACACAGCATGGCAGCAACACATGACAACACAGCATGGCAGCAACACATGACAACACAACATGGCAGCAACACATGACAACACAGCATGGCAGCAACACATGACAACACAGCATGGCAGCAACACATGACAACACAGCATGGTAGGAACACATGACAACACAGCATGGTAGCAACACAACATGGTAGCAACACATGACAACACAGCATGGTAGCAACACAACATGGTAGCAACACAGCATGGTAGGAACACATGACAACACAGCATGGTAGCAACACAGCATGGTAGCAACACAGCATGGTAGCAACACAACATGGTAGCAACACAGCATGGTAGCAACACAGCATGGTAGCAACACAGCATGGTAGCAACACAACATGGTAGCAACACAACATGGTAGCAACACAACATGGTAGCAACACAGCATGGTAGCAACACAACATGGCAGCAACACAGCATGGTAGCAGCACAACATGGTAGCAACACAGCATGGTAGCAACACAGCATGGTAGCAACACAACATGGTAGCACCACAGCATGGTAGCAACACAGCATGGTAGCAACACAACATGGTAGCAACACAACATGGTAGCAACACAACATGGTAGCAACACAGCATGGTAGCAACACAGCATGATAGCAACACAGCATGGTAGCAACACAACATGGTAGCAACACAGCATGGTAGCAACACAGCATGGTAGCAACACAGCATGGTAGCAACACAACATGGTAGCAACACAAAACATGATACAAACACTGTTGGGAACAGACAACAGCACAAAGGCCAAGAAGGTAGAGACAACAATACATCACACGAAGCAGCCACAACTGTCAGTAAGAGTGTCCATGATTGAGTCTTTGAATGAAGAGATTGAGATAAAACTGTCCAGTTTGAGTGTTTGTTGCAGCTCGTTCCAGTCGCTAGCTGCAGTGAACTGAAAAGAGGAGCGACCCAGGGATGGATGTGTGCGCTTTGGGGACCTTTAACAGAATGTGACTGGCAGAACGGGTGTTGTATGTGGAGGATGAGGGCTGCAGTTGATATCACAGATAGGGGGGAGTGAGGCCTAATGTGATGCCATTGAATCAACGTCGAAAACTGATTGGATTTGCAAAAAGTCATCGACATAAGGGAATTTCGTCTTTTTTTTCACCCAACTTTGAACCTAAATCCAATGACAATGTTTTGCTGATTACATGTTAATTGAGAACTCAACCAAATCAAAACTAGACGTTGAAATGAAGGGGGGGGGGGGGGAGACAAATGCCGTATTAATGCCCATGATTTTGGAATGAGATGTTCGCCGACAAGCAGGTGTCCACATACTGTCATGTGGTGTATATTCATGTAGTGTATATTCATGTGGTGTATATTCATGTAGTGTATATTCATGTAGTGTATATTCATGTGGTGTATATTCATGTGGTGTATATTCATGTAGTGTATATTCATGTAGTGTATATTCATGTGGTGTATATTCATGTGGTGTATATTCATGTGGTGTATATTCATGTGGTGTATATTCATGTGGTGTATATTCATGTAGTGTATATTAGCATGACCAATGTCAAGATCCGGGATATAAATAAATATGCAGAGTGTATAAACAATGGAACTAAAATGCACTTTAGTTCCAATATTAAAATGAGCTATATCGACAACCAAGGAGTTAAATAGACAGTACAAAACCTCATGGTAAAATGGATTGCAGGAAATTAGCTTCTGCAGAATATAAATATATACATATATACAGCATGTATGTGAATAGAACACGGGTACCATGTTATATAGGATGAGCCTTGACTAGAATACATTATGGAATCAGTATAGAAACATTATGGAATCAGTATGGAAACATTATGGAATCAGTATGGAAACATTATGGAATCAGTATGGAAACATTATGGAATCAGTATGGAAACATTATGGAATCAGTATGGAAACATTATGGAATCAGTATGGAAACATTATGGAATCAGTATGGAAACATTATGGAATCAGTATGGAAACATTATGGAATCAGTATGGAAACATTATTAAAGTGACCAGTGTTCAATGACTCTATAGGGCACCATTCTCTAAGGTGCAGGGTGGAGATACAGGTAAACTTGGAAGTTTACATACACTGAGGTTGGAGTCATTTAAACTCGTTTTTCAACCACTCCACGAATTTCCTTGGCTACTAACCAATTGTGCCATTTTGTGTTTTTTTTTGTTGTGTGCATTATTTGTAACTTATTATGTACATAATGTTTCTGCCACCATCTCTTAAGACCGAAAACAGCTTCTGGATATCAGCGATTACTCACCTCGTACTGGACAAAGATTTTTCTTTGCGAAGGATTTACTTCAGACACCCGACAAGGCCCAAATCCTCGTCATTCACATGAAGAAGAGACAGAGATATTGGGGACTAGGTCCGAGTGAGTACCATCAGTCCTGTTAGCCAACATGCAATCTTTAGGTAACAAAATGGATGAGATCCGTTCAAGACTATCCTACCAACGGGACATTAAAAACTGTGATATCTTATGTTTCACCGAGTCTTGGCTGAATGACAACATGGATAACATACAGCTGGCTGGGTTTACACTGCATCAGCAAGATAGAACAACCTCCAGAAAGACAAGGGGTGGTGGTCTGTGTCTATTTGTCAATAACAGCTGGTGCACAAAATCTAATATGAAGGAAGTCTCAAGGTTTTGCTCGCCTGAGGTAGAGTATCTCATGATAAGCTGTAGACCACACTATTTACCAAGAGTGTTTCCATCTATATTTTTCAGAGCTGTCTATTTACCATCGCAAGCTGATGCTGGCACTAAAACGGCACTCAATGAGCTGTATAATCATTTCTACCAGATCATTTGAAACCAGAGGGAAAAAAACTCTAGACCACACAGAGACGCATACAAAGCTCTCCCTCGCCCTCCATTTGGCAAATCTGACCATAACTCTATCCTCCTGATTCCTGCTTACAAGCAAAAACTAAAGCAGAAAGTACCAGAGACTCGCTCAATAAGGAAGTGGTCAGATGACCAGATGCTAAGTTACAGGATTGTTTTGCTACCACAGACTGGAATATGGTCCATGATTCTTCCGATGGCATTGAGGAGTGCACCACATCAGTCATAAGCTTCATCAATAAGTACATCGATGACGTCGTTCCCCACAGTGACTGTACGTACATATCCCAACCAGAAACCATGGAATACAGGCAACATCCGCACTGAGCTAAAGGGTAAATCTGCCGCTTTCAAGGAGCGGTACTCTAACCCTGACGCTCATAAGAAATCCCGCTATGCCCTCAGATGAACCATCAAACAGGCAAAGCGTCAATACAGGACTACACCGGCTCCGACGCTCGTCGGATGTGGCAGGGCTTGCAAACTATTTGGGACTGCAAAGGGAGGCACAGCCGTGAGCTTCCCAGTGACACGAGCCTACCAGACGAGCTAAATGCCTTCTATGCTCGCTTCGAGGCAAGCAACACTGAAGCATGTATGAGAGCATCAGCTGTTAGGGATGACTGTGTGATCACGCTCTCTGTAGCCGATGTGAGTAATACCTTTAAACAGGTCAACATTCACAAGGGCGCAGGGACAGACGGATTACTAGGACGTGTACTGCGACCATGCGCTGACCAACTGGCAAGTGTCTTCACCGACATTTTCAACCTGTCCCTGACCGAGTCTGTAATACCAACATGTTTCAAGCAGACCACCATAGTCCCTGTGCCCAAGACCACCAAGGTAACCCGCCTAAATGACTACCGAACAGTAGCACTCACATCTGTAGCCATGAAGTGCTTTGAAAGTCTGGTCATGGCTCATATCAACACCATTATCCCAGAAACCCTAGACACACTCCAATTTGCATACTTTGTCAGAGGAAGGCCTAAAAAAAAAAAATCCAAAGACTCCAGCCACCTTAGTCATAGACTGTTCTCTCTGCTACCACACGGCAAGTGGTACCGGAGCGCCAAGTCTAGGTCCAAAAGGCTTCTTAACAGCTTCTACCCCAAAGCCATTAGACTCCTGAACAGCTAATGAAATGGCTACCCAAACTATTTGCATTGTCTGCCCCATCCTCACCCCCATTTTTACGCAGCTGCTACTCTCTGTTTATTATCCACGGTGTGACTCTGTACCGTAACACCCTGTATATAGCCTCCACTTTGACTCTGTACCGGTACCCCCTGTATATAGCCTCCACATCGACTCTGTACCGGTAACACCCTGTATATAGCCTCCACATTGACTCTGTACCGTAATACCCTGTATATAGCCTCCACATTGACTCTGTACCGTAACACCCTGTATATAGCCTCCACATTGACTCTGTACCGTAATACCCTGTATATAGCCTCCACATTGATTCTGTACCGTAACACCCTGTATATAGCCTCCACATTGACTCTGTACCATAATACCCTGTATATAGCCTCGCTGCTGTTATTTTATTGTTGCTCTTTAATTATTTGTTTTATTTATTTTTTCCTTCATCTAAAATTCCAACCACCTCCTGTGTCTTCATCTGTGTCTCGCCTTGTGCCCTGATATATTGTTGGTTAAGTTGTTAGCAAGCATTTCACTGTAAGCGGCGCATGTTACAAATAACATTGTGTTTGATTCGATGAGAACAATGTCTGTGCTCTATTACGTGTTATTTGAATATATATATATTTATTTATATATATTCTACTACAGACACAGCTATAGGCATCTCTCTCTGAACAGAATAAATGAATGAAGCTGTTTACATAGGCTATCCCTTTACCCCAAACAATACAGCCCTATTACTCATGACTTATATTAATCCAATGAATGTGGTCTAACCCCTAACCCCTAACCCCTAACCCAGGTCAGAGGGCTCAGATCTATCACATATAGAACTGATGCTTGGCCACAGGCGCCGTTCTGTCCTCCCGGTTGATCTCAGAGTCTTTTCTCCTCTCGGGTTACCACTCTGTTCCGGCCTGTCTGGCGACTCAAACCGGCATTAATCATACCTAGAGGAACCCAGCCTGGCCGCGGAAATCAAAGGCCCGCGGCTTACAGAGGCTACTCACTATATATACAGTGCCTTGCGAAAGTATTCGGCCCCCTTGAACTTTGCGACCTTTTGCCACATTTCAGGCTTCAAACATAAAGATATAAAACTGTATTTTTTTGTGAAGAATCGACAACAAGTGGGACACAATCATGAAGTGGAACGACATTTAATGGATATTTCAAACTTTTTTAACAAATCAAAAACTGAAAAATTGGGCGTGCAAAATTATTCAGCCCCCTTAAGTTAATACTTTGTAGCGCCACCCTTTGCTGCGATTACAGCTGTAAGTCGCTTGGGGTATGTCTCAGTTTTGCACATCGAGAGACTGACATTTTTTCCCATTCCTCCTTGCAAAACAGCTCGAGCTCAGTGAGGTTGG
This sequence comes from Oncorhynchus clarkii lewisi, assembly GCF_045791955.1. Lineage (NCBI taxonomy): Eukaryota > Metazoa > Chordata > Actinopteri > Salmoniformes > Salmonidae > Oncorhynchus > Oncorhynchus clarkii. The sequence continues at coordinate 48,474,457 of NC_092174.1, forward strand.
ATGGAGAGCATTTGTGAACAGCAGTTTTCAGTTCTTTCCACAGATTCTCGATTGGATTCAGGTCTGGACTTTGACTTGGCCATTCTAACACCTGGATATGTTTATTTTTGAACCATTCCATTGTAGATTTTGCTTTATGTTTTTGATCATTGTCTTGTTGGAAGACAAATCTCCGTCCCAGTCTCAGGTCTTTTGCAGACTCCATCAGGTTTTCTTCCAGAATGGTCCTGTATTTGGCTCCATCCATCTTCCCATCAATTTTAACCATATTCCCTGTCCCTGCTGAAGAAAAGCAGGCCCAAACCATGATGCTGCCACCACCATGTTTGACAGTGGGGATGGTGTGTTCAGCTGTGTTGCTTTTACGCCAAACATAACGTTTTGCATTGTTGTCAAAAAGTTCAATTTTGGTTTCATCTGACCAGAGCACCTTCTTCCACATGTTTGGTGTGTCTCCCAGGTGGCTTGTGGCAAACTTTAAACGACACTTTTTATGGATATCTTTAAGAAATGGCTTTCTTCTTGCCACTCTTCCATAAAGGCCAGATTTGTGCAATATACGACTGATTGTTGTCCGATGGACAGAGTCTCCCACCTCAGCTGTAGATCTCTGCAGTTCATCCAGAGTGATCATGGGCCTCTTGGCTGCATCTCTGATCAGTCTTCTCCTTGTATGAGCTGAAAGTTTAGAGGGACGGCCAGGTCTTGGTAGATTTGCAGTGGTCTGATACTCCTTCCATTTCAATATTATCGCTTGCACAGTGCTCCTTGGGATGTTTAAAGCTTGGGAAATCTTTTTGTATCCAAATCCGGCTTTAAACTTCTTCACAACAGTATCTCGGACCTGCCTGGTGTGTTCCTTGTTCTTCATGATGCTCTCTGCGCTTTTGACGGACCTCTGAGACTATCACAGTGCAGGTGCATTTATACGGAGACTTGATTACACACAGGTGGATTGTATTTATCATCATTAGTCATTTAGGTCAACATTGGATCATTCAGAGATCCTCACTGAACTTCTGGAGAGAGTTTGCTGCACTGAAAGTAAAGGGGCTGAATAATTTTGCACGCCCAATTTTTCAGTTTTTGATTTGTTAAAAAAGTTTGAAATATCCAATAAATGTCGTTCCACTTCATGATTGTGTCCCACTTGTTGTTGATTCTTCACAAAAAAATACAGTTTTATATCTTTATGTTTGAAGCCTGAAATGTGGCAAAAGGTCGCAAAGTTCAAGGGGGCCGAATACTTTCGCAAGGCACTGTATATATATATACCCAGTTTATGTTATAGTTCTGCTGTAATTTCTGTCCCGTATGGTTTCTATTACGCCGAGGCAAGGTGAAGTCATTGTAATAGGACCAATACTCCGCTGTGGAGGACTGTTATTGTATGGGAGAGGTGGTATGTTGACATAGGAGTGACAGGCACCATTTAGAGAAACAGTTTGTGCTCTATGAGAGAGACTGTAGTGCCACCAGGATCATTATAGAATGATAAACCGGGTAGTTTGGCTCCTGGATGCTGATTGGCTGAAAGCTGCGTTGTGTCGTGCTTAAGAACAGCCCTTAGTTGTGGTAATAATATTCAGCTTATTGCTGAATATTATTTTAATGTAAATAATTACCATGCACCATTAGCTGAGGGCAAAGTATCTCTCTCGCTCTGCTCGTAAAAGACAATCATGTGCTCTCTCAGCTCCGTTCCATTCCTCCTCCTCCTCCTGCCAGTTGACCTAAGTCTGTTTAGAATCAGACTCATTCTTATATTAACCACTGACCTCTACGACCTCTAGGAAGACTAGGCATGGAGACAGAGTGATGCGGGGTACTGACCTCTACGACCTCTAGGATGACTAGGCATGGAGACAGAGTGATGCGGGGTAGAGTGTAACCCACGACTGTGGCTAAGAGGACAGAGCCTGTGAAGAGGCCACAGACCACAGCTAGGAGGGTACAGATCCTATTAGCCTCGTTACTGGGAAGGTGCTGGAAGGGCGTGGTCCTTTATAGCTCCACACCCCCAATGAAGGAGGCCTGCTGACTGAAGATTGGCTATTCCACGGCCATCCCTCCTCCCCCTTCCTGTTTTTTTACATTTAAGAATAGGAAATAGCTAGTGAAGTACCAGTGAAGTACTTCCTGAGGACAAGGGTCAAGGTTAGAATCGATCAGCTCAAAATAACTGAAAACAGAAGTTTGTCCTCCAATTTCAGGACGGGGTCAGATACATATCAATCTATCAAATGTATTTATAAATCCCTTTTTACATTAGCTGATATCTCAAAGTGCTGTACAGAAATCCAGAATAAATCCCCAAACAGCAAGCAATGCAGCTGTAGAAGCACGAAGGCTAGGAAAAACTCCCTTGAAAGGCCAGAACCTAGGAAGAAACTGTCGTGTCTTTGGCTATGACGGATTAAGTGATATGATGCTATTCTATAAAATACAGTGCCTTGCGAAAGTATTCGGCCCCCTTGAACTTTGCGACCTTTTGCCACATTTCAGGATTCAAACATAAAGATATAAAACTGTATTTTTTTGTGAAGAATCAACAACAAGTGGGACACAATCATGAAGTGGAACGACATTTATTGGATATTTCAAACTTTTTTAACAAATCAAAAACTGAAAAATTGGGCGTGCAAAATTATTCAGCCCCCTTAAGTTAATACTTTGTAGCGCCACCTTTTGCTGCGATTACAGCTGTAAGTCGCTTGGGGTATGTCTCTATCAGTTTTGCACATCGAGAGACTGAAATTGTTTCCCATTCCTCCTTGCAAAACAGCTCGAGCTCAGTGAGGTTGGATGGAGAGCATTTGTGAACAGCAGTTTTCAGTTCTTTCCACAGATTCTCGATTGGATTCAGGTCTGGACTTTGACTTGGCCATTCTAACACCTGGATATGTTTATTTTTGAACCATTCCATTGTTGATTTTGCTTTATGTTTTGGATCATTGTCTTGTTGGAAGACAAATCTCTGTCCCAGTCTCAGGTCTTTTGCAGACTCCATCAGGTTTTCTTCCAGAATGGTCCTGTATTTGGCTCCATCCATCTTCCCATCAATTTTAACCATATTCCCTGTCCCTGCTGAAGAAAAGCAGGCCCAAACCATGATGCTGCCACCACCATGTTTGACAGTGGGGATGGTGTGTTCAGCTGTGTTGCTTTTACGCCAAACATAACGTTTTGCATTGTTGCCAAAAAGTTCAATTTTGGTTTCATCTGACCAGAGCACCTTCTTCCACATGTTTGGTGTGTCTCCCAGGTGGCTTGTGGCAAACTTTAAACGACACTTTTTATGGATATCTTTAAGAAATGGCTTTCTTCTTGCCACTCTTCCATAAAGGCCAGATTTGTGCAATATACGACTGATTGTTGTCCTATGGACAGAGTCTCCCACCTCAGCTGTAGATCTCTGCAGTTCATCCAGAGTGATCATGGGCCTCTTGGCTGCATCTCTGATCAGTCTTCTCCTTGTATGAGCTGAAAGTTTAGAGGGACGGCCAGGTCTTGGTAGATTTGCAGTGGTCTGATACTCCTTCCATTTCAATATTATCGCTTGCACAGTGCTCCTTGGGATGTTTAAAGCTTGGGAAATCTTTTTGTATCCAAATCCGGCTTTAAACTTCTTCACAACAGTATCTCGGACCTGCCTGGTGTGTTCCTTGTTCTTCATGATGCTCTCTGCGCTTTTAACGGACCTCTGAGACTATCACAGTGCAGGTGCATTTATACGGAGACTTGATTACACACAGGTGGATTGTATTTATCATCATTAGTCATTTAGGTCAACATTGGATCATTCAGAGATCCTCACTGAACTTCTGGAGAGAGTTTGCTGCACTGAAAGTAAAGGGGCTGAATAATTTTGCAAGCCCAATTTTTCAGTTTTTGATTTGTTAAAAAAGTTTGAAATATCCAATAAATGTCGTTCCACTTCATGATTGTGTCCCACTTGTTGTTGATTCTTCACAAAAAAATACAGTTTTATATCTTTATGTTTGAAGCCTGAAATGTGGCAAAAGGTCGCAAAGTTCAAGGGGGCCGAATACTTTCGCAAGGCACTGTAATTAATATTACCTGATTGAGCTAATCATGTAAATGTAATTAACTAGAGAGTCGGGCACCACAAAATAATATTTATAGAGCTGTTATCTTCCGAATAAACTCTTAAATATTAATATTGATCCTCATCTTAATTCAGTCTCATCTGAAAGTTGTAAATTCTTGGTTATCTGCACAAACCCTGGCTAACAAGTTGAATCAGCAATACAAAATTGGGCTATTTACTAATTATTTATTTACTAAATACCTAACTAATCACACAGAATTACACATACACATAATTACATCATAACTTGATTACAAATTACGTCATAAAGGAAAACGTCCCTAGCGGGCAGAACAGATATGACAGCTTGTTTCACAAAGGAAAAGGGCTGGGTTTGAGTGAAAGAGCGGGAAGACTAAGGGACAAAGGGAAGAAGCTGTGCTATCGTAAATACAGTATCTTATGCATTCTAAATTACCGCCTATTTGGAAAAGGAAAATGCAATAAATATTTACTCTGAGCTGCGCTTCAGTAGGTTGGTGGTAGATGGAAGACCGTGTTGCCAAACTGAGTCCTCTGTCCTTTGAAGAATGTCTCTGGGGATCAATTGGATAAGTTGCAGTAACGTTGTTTGGTGATAGACGGGATCCTCTGTCTGTCTGTTCCTTCCTAACCCTCGTTTGCATCTGCGGTTGCTAACTCAACGGCTAGGAGGTATCACTTCTGTAGTGAATAAGAGTTCAAAGTTCATACCATTCGCAACCAAAGCTCATGCTGATGTTGGCTTCGTTCTGTAGTTATTATCTGAACCATTCTGACATAGGACCGTCGTCCTCACGTCCTCGGAACAGGAGGTTATATTGTCGTCAAGGGCTTATATAGGAAGGGAGAGGAGGGCGTGTTTGAAAAGTTTTATAGCCCATGTCCCTTCACAGGGGCAGGCCACTGATTGAGCAGAGCCCTAACCTTATGAAAACCCAAATCTCACATTTTTAGAAGCTAAAATCACATCATCCCATCACAAATAATTTAATATTCAAACATTTAAATTGAACAACAATTCCATGTGAATCCGATAACTCTGATGTGTAGACTTTCCACTGTAGAGTTTGTCATCTTATCATTGATGAGAATGTCTCAGATGACAACCGAACGGACATCATATTCATTAAGTACCTCATATTCATTAAGTACCACTGCATATGTTCAATTGGTCGGATTACCAGAATATAGTTCATTTCCCCCCAACTTCTGATGTTCCCAGAATCTCTATGTTAACCAAGGGTTTTGCAAATGTAACATCAGTAGGGAGAGGAAAAAGGGGGGAAGAGGTATTTATGACTGTCATAAACCTACCCCCAGGCCAACGTCATGACAAGATGTTCAAATGTTCATAGATGACCAGCTGGGTCAAATAATAATAATCACAGTGGTTGTCGAGGGTGCAATAGGTCAGCAGGAGTAAATGTCAGTTGGCTTTTCATAGTTGATCATTCAGAGTAAGAGACAGCAGGTGCGGTAGAGAGAGAGAGAGAGTCGAAAACAGCAGGCCCAGGACAAGGTATGTCATATACACTGAGTATTCAGGGGGGGGCAACTCAATTTTAGGAAGGTGTTCCTAATGTTTGGTATACTCAGTGTATATTTGATGTGTCCTGTTGGATTTAGCATGGAATTTGCACTTTTGGCATTACGCCATTAAACCAGATACAGTTGACCAAGCGCAGCTGAAGTATTTAACAGATGTATCAGGTCTGGATTAAAGCAACACAGGTTAGCAGGCTGAATCTGCCCTCTGCTGCAGCAGAGCTCTGTACACCTGGGAGGATAAAGGCCTAGTGGTCTCAGGAAAACAGTCCTGGACAGGAAGATAAGGGGGTAAGGGGGTGAGAAAAGGGTGAATGGGTGAGGAGGTATGGGGGTGAGAAAAGGGTGAATGGGTGAGGAGGTATGGGGGTGAGAAAAGGGTGAATGGGTGAGGAGGTATGGGGGTGAGAAAAGGGTGAATGGGTGATGAGGTATGGGGGTGATGGGGGATCATTTCCTAGTTTAAGTGGCCAAGCTGAATCAGTGTGTTCTAGATGTCACATGTTTTACACGGTCCTGGCTCTTCTCTCTCTCTCTCAATTCAATTCAATTCAAGGGCTTTATTGGCATGGGAAACATGTGTTAACATTGCCAAAGCAAGTGAGGTAGACAACATACAAAGTGAATATATAAAGTGAAAAACAACAAAAATTAACAGTAAACATTACACATACAGAGGTTTCAAAACAGTAAAGACATTACAAATGTCATATTATATATATATACAGTGTTTTAACAATGTACAAATGGTTAAAGGACACAAGATAAAATAAATAAGCATAAATATGGGTTGTATTTACAATGGTGTGTGTTCTTCACTGGTTGCCCTTTTCTCGTGGCAACAGGTCACAAATCTTGCTGCTGTGATGGTACACTGTGGAATTTCACCCAGTAGATATGGGAGTTTTTCAAATTTGGATTTGTTTTCGAATTCTTTGTGGATCTGTGTAATCTGAGGGAAATATGTGTCTCTAATATGGTCATACATTGGGCAGGAGGTTAGGAAGTGCAGCTCAGTTTCCACCTCATTTTGTGGGCAGTGAGCACATAGCCTGTCTTCTCTTGAGAGCCATGTCTGCCTACGGCGGCCTTTCTCAATAGCAAGGCTATGCTCACTGAGTCTGTACATAGTCAAAGCTTTCCTTAATTTTGGGTCAGTCACAGTGGTCAGGTATTCTGCCGCTGTGTACTCTCTGTTTAGGGCCAAATAGCATTCTAGTTTGCTCTGTTTTTTTGTTAATTCTTTCCAATGTGTCAAGTAATTATCTTTTTGTTTTCTCATGATTTGGTTGGGTCTAATTGTGCTGTTGTCCTGGGGCTCTGTAGGGTGTGTTTGTGTTTGTGAACAGAGCCCCAGGTCCAGCTTGCTTAGGGGACTCTTCTCCAGGTTCATCTCTCTGTAGGTGATGGCTTTGTTATGGAAGGTTTGTGAATCGCTTCCTTTTAGGTGGTTGTAGAATTTAACGGCTCTTTTCTGGATTTTGATAATTAGTGGGTATCGGCCTAATTCTGCTCTGCATGCATTATTTGGTGTTCTACGTTGTACACGGAGGATATTTTTGCAGAATTCTGCGTGCAGAGTCTCAATTTGGTGTTTCTCTCTCGCTCTCTCTCTCTCTCTCTCTCTCTCTCTCTCTCTCTCTCTCTCTCGCTCTCTCTCTCACTCTCTCTCTCTCTCTCTCTCTCTCTCTCTCTCTCTACATCTCTCTCTCTCCCTTTATCTCTTTCTCCCTACCTATCCAACCCCACGTCCCCTGTCTCTCTCCCTACCGTTATCTCTCCCTACCTATCCAACCCCACATCCTCTGTCTCTCTCCCTACCGTTATCTCTCCGTACCTATCCAACCCCACATCCCCTGAATCTCTCCCTACTGTTATCTCTCCGTACCTATCCAACCCCACGTCCCCTGTCTCTCTCCCTACCGTTATCTCTCCCTACCTATCCAACCCCACATCCTCTGTCTCTCTCCCTACCGTTATCTCTCCGTACCTATCCAACCCCACATCCTCTGTCTCTCTCCCTACTGTTATCTCTCCCTACCTATCCAACCCCACATCCTCTGTCTCTCTCTCTCTCTTTATCTCTCCGTACCTATCCAACCCCACGTCCCTTGTATCTCTCCCTACCGTTATCTCTCTCCCTCACTCTCTTTTTCACTATCACCTATCTTTTCTCTCCACCCTCGATGGCCAAGTGGGTATCCTACCTCCTGTTCTCAATTTGTTTCCTTCATTTCCATCCCTGACCCCTGACCCCTGCAGTGAGTTTGGAATGCTGACCTCTCTGGCCCTGGACACACACACACACACACACACACACACACACACACACACACACACACACACACACACACACACACACACACACACACACACACACACACACACACGTTTGAATGTTTTACATCAGTCTCAGCCCACTAACCACCAAGCCGAGGGAGTGGAGTGTCTCCCATCGAGCACAGAGAGACTCATTCGTCTCCCTCTGTCTCTGTCTCCTATTGAATGGCTACAACTACAGGTCTGTGTATCAGACACAGACAGGTCTGTGTATCAGATACAGACAGCTACAGGTCTGTGTATCGTATACAGACAGCTACAGGTCTGCTCTTTGTATCACTCCCGTTGAGTAGAGGAAGGCCAGGTGTGGGTGGGTCTCTTCTGAGACAACAGCCCCCGGTGCCACACTCCTCTCCGGATGTCATCCTGTCACACTAGGTGGAACACCCTCATCACACCATTCAACCATAATTCAACAGTACAGTGGACACAACAGAACAAAAGCTTTCCATTGTGTGGTGTATCGGGTGTTGATATTCTGTTACAGGTGGACCTATCCCAGCTAGCAGGTTTGGTTCCTGGAAGTTGTGGGAACGTATGTTTTTGGTTTCCCATTGGTTCTGGGAACAAAGCCCGTTCCTTAACCTGTAAAACTGAACGTTTTTTAAACGTTCTGAGAAGGTAAGTGAAAATTTTGCCTGTTCTGGGTACATTCCTTTTTAGGTTGCAGGTTGGTTCTGAGAACATTTTACTGTGGTTCCAGGGAGGTTCTGAGAATGTTTTACTATTGTTCCAGGGAGATTCTGAGAACGTTTTACTGTGGTTCCAGGGAGGTTCTGAGAACGTTTTACTATTGTTCCAGGGAGGTTCTGAGAACGTTTTACTGTGGTTCCAGGGAGGTTCTGAGAACGTTTTACTGTGGTTCCAGGGAGGTTCTGAGAACGTTTTACTGTGGTTCCAGGGAGGTTCTGAGAACGTTTTACTGTGGTTCCAGGGAGGTTCTGAGAACGTTTTACTGTGGTTCCAGGGAGGTTCTGAGAACGTTTTACTGTGGTTCCAGGGAGGTTCTGAGAATGTTTTACTGTGGTTCCAGGGAGGTTCTGAGAACGTTTTACTATTGTTCCAGGGAGGTTCTGAGAACGTTTTACTGTGGTTCCAGGGAGGTTCTGAGAATGTTTTACTATTGTTCCAGGGAGATTCTGAGAACGTTTTACTGTGGTTCCAGGGAGGTTCTGAGAACGTTTTACTGTGGTTCCAGGGAGGTTCTGAGAATGTTTTACTATTGTTCCAGGGATATTCTGAGAACGTTTTACTGTGGTTCCAGGGAGGTTCTGAGAACGTTTTACTGTGGTTCCAGGGAGGTTCTGAGAACGTTTTACTATTGTTCCAGGGAGATTCTGAGAACGTTTTACTGTGGTTCCAGGGAGGTTCTGAGAACGTTTTACTGTGGTTCCAGGGAGGTTCTGAGAACGTTTTACTATTGTTCCAGGGAGGTTCTGAGAACGTTTTACTGTGGTTCCAGGGAGGTTCTGAGAACGTTTTACTGTGGTTCCAGGGAGGTTCTGAGAACGTTTTACTGTGGTTCCAGGGAGGTTCTGAGAATGTTTTACTGTGGTTCCAGGGAGGTTCTGAGAACGTTTTACTATTGTTCCAGGGAGGTTCTGAGAACGTTTTACTGTGGTTCCAGGGAGGTTCTGAGAATGTTTTACTATGGTTCCAGGGAGGTTCTGAGGACGTTTTACTGTGGTTCCAGGGAGGTTCTGAGAATGTTTTACTATTGTTCCAGGGAGGTTCTGAGAACGTTTTACTATTGTTCCAGAGAGGTTCTGAGAACGTTTTACTATGGTTCCTGCTCGACAAGTTAATAGTCTATTTACTGTATTGCAAAAGTGATCTTGAATTGTGTTTGTTTGTCAACCAGATCTCAACATTTGAAGGAGATCTGTTTGTGCCACTGAGTCTGGCTTTAAGTCCAGTTTGTCTACAAATGAATCATTAATGTGTTTGAATCACATCTCCATTTCAACCAAAAATCAAAGTTTATTTTTAGGACTAAATCAAATCAAACTTTAAATGCATTCAAATACAGTTGGATTTTATGATTTAGTCATATTCTATTAACTTAGATTTTTGGTTGAGATGGAGATGTGAAACCAACATTTTAGTAACTTGTAGATTCCAATTGAAATCATCCAAAGCTTGAAACCCCAGTTGATGACTTCTCAAACACTATATAGGCCTAAATAGCATCATTGTTGATACAGTATATGAGTGATAAAGTATGGTTACATTTCATTAGCTCTGTTAAACCTACTCGTTGGAATGACTAGCTACAGTTAATCCATTAAGTGGAGATATCTCAACAATCATTCTCACAATTTTTTAAATATGTATGTATGTTTCCTGCAGTCGAATTACCAAATCACCCTCTGGTGGCCTCATGGGTGGATTGTTAGTCATATTTTTCATAATTAATAAACATTATTTTTTTAAATCCGCCAAAAATCTGGTGTTTCTATGTCAAACAGTTTTGTTATATTTCAGTCTTCTGTGATGTATATAAAGTGTAATATTGGGATGCAACTCAACATTTAATACATTTAAACTCTGTATCTGGTACAGGTGTCTTCTTTTTTGAAGCTCATAACCATGTGTGTGAGTTGTTTACGTTTGTTTCAAAGTAGATTTGTTTAAAACTACCAGGAAACACTCTGTGTGACCCTGATTTAGCCCACTGCAGTAAAAGGTTCAATAGAACCATGAGGAAACCTTTTAATTTATTTAACTAGGCAAGTCAGTTAAGAACAAATTCTTATTTTCAATGACGGCCTAGGAACAGTGGGTTAACTGCCTGTTCAGGGGCAGAATGACAGATTTGTACCTTGTCAGCTCAGGGGTTTGAACTTTCCGGTTACTAGTCCAACGCTCTAACCACTAGGCTACCCTGCAGGGAATGTTATGCTGAAGAACATTCCCAATGTCAAACCAGTTGGAGAACTTTCCTAGAACATTATCAAAAATGTAATTTCGTTTACACTTTCCCTGTCCATGTGGTCCTTGTCACACCCTGACCTTAGTATTCTTTGTTTTCCTTGTTATTTTGGTTAGGTCAGGGTGTGACATGTGTGATGAATGTGTTTTTGTCTTGTCTATGGGTTTTGTATGTTTATGGGGCTGTCTCCTATCTAGGTATATTGTATGTCTATGGTTGCCTAGATTGGTTCTCAATTAGAGGCAGCTGTCTATCGTTGTCTCTGATTGGGAACCATATTTAGGCAGCCATATTCTGTGGGTGGTTGTTTCCTGTCTTTGTGTTCTCTGCACCAGATAGGACTGTTTCGGGTTTTGCCACGTTTGTTGTTTTTGATATTGTGTTCATGTTGAGTTTCTCATATTAAAAACCATGAACTCTAACCACGCTGCATTTTGGTCCGATCCCTGCTACACCTCCTCTTCGTCATCAGCCGTGACAGTCCTCCTAAAACTCGTTTAAACTTTCCCCATCCATGTGGTCCTCCTAAAACTCGTTTACACTTTCCCCGCTCATGTGGTCCTCCTTAAAACCTGTTGCGGCGAGGCGTTCCCCTTAGGGAACTCCACCCCCCCTGTTCAGCTGAAACGGTGGCGCAGGGAATGCAAAAATATTCTTAGAAATATTTAAGACAAAAGGCAGCCATTTTGTACCACAAAAGATAAAATGACAAAAAGCAGGATTTAAAAAAAAAATTATTCACTAACCTCTTGAAAATCTTCATCAGATGACAGTAATATGACATGTTACACAGTACATTTATGTTTTGTTCGATAATATGCATTTTAATATCCACAAATCTCGGTTTACATTGACGCCATGTTCAGAAAATCCTCCAAAATGTCCGGAGGAATTATAGAAAGCTACGCCAGATAACAGAAATACTCATCATAAACTTTGACTAAAGTTACATGTTCTACATATAATTAAAAAGATACACTGGTTCTTAATGCAACCGCTGTGTCACATTTTTTTTTTATGTTACGGAAAAGGCTTACCAAGAAATAATCTGAGACGGCGCTCAGACGTAACAATATTTCTCCGCCATGTTAGAGTCAACACAAATACAAAATTACAACATAAATACTGGAACCTTCAGTTATCTGGGGACCAACACTCCTCACTGGAACCTTCAGTTATCTGTGGACAGCACTGTACCTTCAGTTATCTGGGGACCAACAGCACTGGAACCTTCAGTTATCTGGGGACCAACACTCAGCACTGGAACCTTCAGTTATCTGGGTACCAACACTCAGCACTGGAACCTTCAGTTATCTGGGGACCAACACTCCGCACTGGAACCTTCAGTTACCTGGGGACCAACACTCAGCACTGGAACCTTCAGTTATCTGGGGACCAACAGCACTGTAACCTTCAGTTATCTGGGGACCAACACTCCACACTGGAACCTTCAGTTATCTGGGGACCAACACTCCGCACTGGAACCTTCAGTTACCTGGGGACCAACACTCAGCACTGGAACCTTCAGTTATCTGGGGACCAACAGCACTGTAACCTTCAGTTATCTGGGGACCAACAGCACTGTAACCTTCAGTTATCTGGGGACCAACAGCACTGGAACCTTCAGTTGTCTGGGTACCAACACTCCGCACTGGAACCTTCAGTTACCTGGGGACCAACACTCCTCACTGGAACCTTCAGTCACATTTTTTTTTAACGTTACGGAAAAAGCTTACCATGCAATAATCTGAGACGACGCTCAGACGTAACAATATTTCTCCGCTATGTTGGAGTCAACACAAATACAAAATTACAACATAAATATTTCCTTACCTTTGATGGTCTTCGATCAGAATGTACTGCAAGGAGTCCTGCTTCAACAATAAATCGTTTTGTTTCATAATGTTCAATTCTAGTGTCCATGTAGCAGCATCTGCTACCAGTTTCAGCTCAAATGCCCAAAAAATGACTTCTGGTCCAGGATAATTTTGCATCAAAACTTCCAAATTACATATTACAGGTCGACAAAACTGGTCAAACTAAGTGCAGAATCAATCTTCAGGATGTTATAAACGTACAAAACGAATGGCATTCCAACCGGACAATCCTAGTTCATCTGGGGCTGACTGGAACAGACAAAGCACTCTAACGCATATGCGCCCTCAAGCACGTGAATCTTTTGCGACACTGTAGCAAATTCCTCCCCATTAGGTCAAAGTTCACAGCAAATGCTCGATTACACTTTCTACTGAATGAGGACATCTAGTGGAAGACATAGGAAGTGTTTCCAGATCCATAACTTGTTGGGAAGAGAGGGGGCGATGACGTCAAATTTGCCCCAACTTTCAGGATTCCAAAACTAGTTTGAAAGATTGCCTGCCCTGTGAGTTCTGTCATACTCACAGACATAATTCAAACGGTTTTAGAAGCTTCAGAGTGTTTTCTATCCAATAATAATAATAATATGCATATATTAGCAATTTAGGACAGATTTTTATGCAGTTCACTATGGGCACGCAATTCATCCAAAGGGGAAATACTGCCCCCTATCTTGAACAGGTTTTAAACTCGTTTACACTTTCCCCGCCCATGTGGTCCTCCTTAAACTCGTTTACACTTTCCCCGCCCATGTGGTCCTCCTTAAACTCGTTTACACTTTCTCCGCCCATGTGGTCCTCCTTAAACAAGTGTTAATGTGGAGAGTATGAGGTATTTGATCAGATGTTGGCTAATGCTGCCAATGGCTATCATGCTGAATTATAAGTCCAATCAATCAATTACTAAACCTCAACACACTTGGACCCTGTTCCAATCCAGAGTATCTATTCCTGGTCCATTACTAATCCTCAACACACTTGGACCCTGTTCCAACCCCAGAGTATCTATTCCTGGTCCATTACTAACCCTCAACACACTTGGACCCTGTTCCAACCCCAGAGTATCTATTCCTGGTCCATTACTAACCCTCAACACACTTGGACCCTGTTCCAACCCCAGAGTATCTATTCCTGGTCCATTACTAACCCAGTAGATTCCTGATATCTGGTTCTCCATCTCTCTGGAGAGACAGCTGGTCTTATGGATATTATTTATCTCCTCAAAGTGTCATGGCTGATTAAGGACTTTCGTTATGTATTTAAAGATAAAGCATCACCACAATATCTGCCCCTTTTTACACTGACCTCTGCCCCTTTCAGTTATCTGGGTACCAACACTCCGCACTGGAACCTTCAATTATCTGGGTACCAACACTCAGCACTGGAACCTTCAGTTATCTGTGGACAGCACTGTAACCTTCAGTTATCTGGGGACCAACAACACTGGAACCTTCAGTTATCTGGGTACCAACACTCAGCACTGGAACCTTCAGTTATCTGGGTACCAACACTCAGCACTGGAACCTTCAGTTATCTGGGGACCAACACTCCGCACTGGAACCTTCAGTTACCTGGGGACCAACAGCACTGGAACCTTCAGTTATCTGGGTACCAACACTCAGCACTGGAACCTTCAGTTATCTGGGGACCAACACTCCGCACTGGAACCTTCAGTTACCTGGGGACCAACAGCACTGGAACCTTCAGATATCTGGGGACCAACACTCAGCACTGTAACCTTCAGTTATCTGGGTACCAACACTCAGCACTGGAACCTTCAGTTATCTGGGTACCAACACTCAGCACTGGAACCTTCAGTTATCTGGGGACCAACACTCCGCACTGGAACCTTCAGTTACCTGGGGACCAACAGCACTGGAACCTTCAGTTATCTGGGTACCAACACTCAGCACTGGAACCTTCAGTTATCTGGGGACCAACACTCCGCACTGGAACCTTCCGTTACCTGGGGACCAACAGCACTGGAACCTTCAGTTATCTGGGGACCAACACTCAGCACTGGAACCTTCAGTTATCTGGGGACCAACACTCAGCACTGGAACCTTCAGTTATCTGGGGACCAACACTCAGCACTGGAACCTTCAGTTATCTGGGGACCAACAGCACTGGAACCTTCAGTTATCTGGGGACCAACACTCAGCACTGGAACCTTCAGTTATCTGGGGACCAACACTCCGCACTGAAACCTTCAGTTATCTGGGGACCAACAGCACTGAAACCTTCAGTTATCTGGGGACCAACACTCAGCACTGGAACCTTCAGTTATCTGGGGACCAACACTCAGCACTGGAACCTTCAGTTATCTGGGGACCAACACTCAGCACTGGAACCTTCAGTTATCTGGGGACCAACACTCCGCACTGGAACCTTCAGTTACCTGGGGACCAACAGCACTGTAACCTTCAGTTATCTGGGGACTAACACTCCGCACTGGAACCTTCAGTTACCTGGGGACCAACAGCACTGGAACCTTCAGTTATCTGGGGACCAACACTCAGCACTGGAACCTTCAGTTATCTGGGGACCAACAGCACTGGAACCTTCAGTTATCTGGGGACCAACACTCAGCACTGGAACCTTCAGTTATCTGGGGACCAACACTCCGCACTGGAACCTTCAGTTACCTGGGGACCAACAGCACTGTAACCTTCAGTTATCTGGGGACTAACACTCAGCACTGGAACCTTCAGTTATCTGGGGACCAACAGCACTGGAACCTTCAGTTATCTGGGGACCAACACTCAGCACTGGAACCTTCAGTTATCTGGGGACCAACACTCAGCACTGGAACCTTCAGTTGTCTGGGGACCAACACTCAGCACTGGAACCTTCAGTTATCTGGGGACCAACACTCCGCACTGGAACCTTCAGTTACCTGGGGACCAACACTCCTCACTGGAACCTTCAGTCACATTTTTTTTTAACGTTACGGAAAAAGCTTACCATGCAATAATCTGAGACGACGCTCAGACGTAACAATATTTCTCCGCTATGTTGGAGTCAACACAAATACAAAATTACAACATAAATATTTCCTTACCTTTGATGGTCTTCGATCAGAATGTACTGCAAGGAGTCCTGCTTCAACAATAAATCGTTTTGTTTCATAATGTTCAATTCTAGTGTCCATGTAGCAGCATCTGCTACCAGTTTCAGCTCAAATGCCCAAAAAATGACTTCTGGTCCAGGATAATTTTGCATCAAAACTTCCAAATTACATATTACAGGTCGACAAAACTGGTCAAACTAAGTGCAGAATCAATCTTCAGGATGTTATAAACGTACAAAACGAATGGCATTCCAACCGGACAATCCTAGTTCATCTGGGGCTGACTGGAACAGACAAAGCACTCTAACGCATATGCGCCCTCAAGCACGTGAATCTTTTGCGACACTGTAGCAAATTCCTCCCCATTAGGTCAAAGTTCACAGCAAATGCTCGATTACACTTTCTACTGAATGAGGACATCTAGTGGAAGACATAGGAAGTGTTTCCAGATCCATAACTTGTTGGGAAGAGAGGGGGCGATGACGTCAAATTTGCCCCAACTTTCAGGATTCCAAAACTAGTTTGAAAGATTGCCTGCCTTGTGAGTTCTGTCATACTCACAGACATAATTCAAACGGTTCCAACCCCAGAGTATCTATTCCTGGTCCATTACTAACCCTCAACACACTTGGACCCTGTTCCAACCCCAGAGTATCTATTCCTGGTCCATTACTAACCCTCAACACACTTGGACCCTGTTCCAACCCCAGAGTATCTATTCCTGGTCCATTACTAATCCTCAACACACTTGGACCCTGTTCCAACCCCAGAGTATCTATTCCTGGTCCATTACTAACCCTCAACACACTTGGACCCTGTTCCAACCCCAGAGTATCTATTCCTGGTCCATTACTAACCCTCAACACACTTGGACCCTGTTCCAACCCCAGAGTATCTATTCCTGGTCCATTACTAACCCAGTAGATTCCTGATATCTGGTTCTCCATCTCTCTGGAGAGACAGCTGGTCTTATGGATATTATTTATCTCCTCAAAGTGTCATGGCTGATTAAGGACTTTCGTTATGTATTTAAAGATAAAGCATCACCACAATATCTGCCCCTTTTTACACTGACCTCTGCCCCTTTCAGTTATCTGGGTACCAACACTCCGCACTGGAACCTTCAATTATCTGGGTACCAACACTCAGCACTGGAACCTTCAGTTATCTGTGGACAGCACTGTAACCTTCAGTTATCTGGGGACCAACAACACTGGAACCTTCAGTTATCTGGGTACCAACACTCAGCACTGGAACCTTCAGTTATCTGGGTACCAACACTCAGCACTGGAACCTTCAGTTATCTGGGGACCAACACTCCGCACTGGAACCTTCAGTTACCTGGGGACCAACAGCACTGGAACCTTCAGTTATCTGGGTACCAACACTCAGCACTGGAACCTTCAGTTATCTGGGGACCAACAGCACTGGAACCTTCAGTTATCTGGGGACCAACACTCAGCACTGGAACCTTCAGTTATCTGGGGACCAACACTCAGCACTGGAACCTTCAGTTGTCTGGGGACCAACACTCAGCACTGGAACCTTCAGTTATCTGGGGACCAACACTCCGCACTGGAACCTTCAGTTACCTGGGGACCAACACTCCTCACTGGAACCTTCAGTCACATTTTTTTTTAACGTTACGGAAAAAGCTTACCATGCAATAATCTGAGACGACGCTCAGACGTAACAATATTTCTCCGCTATGTTGGAGTCAACACAAATACAAAATTACAACATAAATATTTCCTTACCTTTGATGGTCTTCGATCAGAATGTACTGCAAGGAGTCCTGCTTCAACAATAAATCGTTTTGTTTCATAATGTTCAATTCTAGTGTCCATGTAGCAGCATCTGCTACCAGTTTCAGCTCAAATGCCCAAAAAATGACTTCTGGTCCAGGATAATTTTGCATCAAAACTTCCAAATTACATATTACAGGTCGACAAAACTGGTCAAACTAAGTGCAGAATCAATCTTCAGGATGTTATAAACGTACAAAACGAATGGCATTCCAACCGGACAATCCTAGTTCATCTGGGGCTGACTGGAACAGACAAAGCACTCTAACGCATATGCGCCCTCAAGCACGTGAATCTTTTGCGACACTGTAGCAAATTCCTCCCCATTAGGTCAAAGTTCACAGCAAATGCTCGATTACACTTTCTACTGAATGAGGACATCTAGTGGAAGACATAGGAAGTGTTTCCAGATCCATAACTTGTTGGGAAGAGAGGGGGCGATGACGTCAAATTTGCCCCAACTTTCAGGATTCCAAAACTAGTTTGAAAGATTGCCTGCCTTGTGAGTTCTGTCATACTCACAGACATAATTCAAACGGTTCCAACTCCAGAGTATCTATTCCTGGTCCATTACTAACCCTCAACACACTTGGACCCTGTTCCAACCCCAGAGTATCTATTCCTGGTCCATTACTAACCCTCAACACACTTGGACCCTGTTCCAACCCCAGAGTATCTATTCCTGGTCCATTACTAATCCTCAACACACTTGGACCCTGTTCCAACCCCAGAGTATCTATTCCTGGTCCATTACTAACCCTCAACACACTTGGACCCTGTTCCAACCCCAGAGTATCTATTCCTGGTCCATTACTAACCCTCAACACACTTGGACCCTGTTCCAACCCCAGAGTATCTATTCCTGGTCCATTACTAACCCAGTAGATTCCTGATATCTGGTTCTCCATCTCTCTGGAGAGACAGCTGGTCTTATGGATATTATTTATCTCCTCAAAGTGTCATGGCTGATTAAGGACTTTCGTTATGTATTTAAAGATAAAGCATCACCACAATATCTGCCCCTTTTTACACTGACCTCTGCCCCTTTCAGTTATCTGGGTACCAACACTCCGCACTGGAACCTTCAATTATCTGGGTACCAACACTCAGCACTGGAACCTTCAGTTATCTGTGGACAGCACTGTAACCTTCAGTTATCTGGGGACCAACAACACTGGAACCTTCAGTTATCTGGGTACCAACACTCAGCACTGGAACCTTCAGTTATCTGGGTACCAACACTCAGAACTGGAACCTTCAGTTATCTGGGGACCAACACTCCGCACTGGAACCTTCAGTTACCTGGGGACCAACAGCACTGGAACCTTCAGTTATCTGGGTACCAACACTCAGCACTGGAACCTTCAGTTATCTGGGGACCAACACTCCGCACTGGAACCTTCAGTTACCTGGGGACCAACAGCACTGGAACCTTCAGATATCTGGGGACCAACACTCAGCACTGTAACCTTCAGTTATCTGGGTACCAACACTCAGCACTGGAACCTTCAGTTATCTGGGTACCAACACTCAGCACTGGAACCTTCAGTTATCTGGGGACCAACACTCCGCACTGGAACCTTCAGTTACCTGGGGACCAACAGCACTGGAACCTTCAGTTATCTGGGTACCAACACTCAGCACTGGAACCTTCAGTTATCTGGGGACCAACACTCCGCACTGGAACCTTCCGTTACCTGGGGACCAACAGCACTGGAACCTTCAGTTATCTGGGGACCAACACTCAGCACTGGAACCTTCAGTTATCTGGGGACCAACACTCAGCACTGGAACCTTCAGTTATCTGGGGACCAACACTCAGCACTGGAACCTTCAGTTATCTGGGGACCAACAGCACTGGAACCTTCAGTTATCTGGGGACCAACACTCAGCACTGGAACCTTCAGTTATCTGGGGACCAACACTCCGCACTGAAACCTTCAGTTATCTGGGGACCAACAGCACTGAAACCTTCAGTTATCTGGGGACCAACACTCAGCACTGGAACCTTCAGTTATCTGGGGACCAACACTCAGCACTGGAACCTTCAGTTATCTGGGGACCAACACTCAGCACTGGAACCTTCAGTTATCTGGGGACCAACACTCCGCACTGGAACCTTCAGTTACCTGGGGACCAACAGCACTGTAACCTTCAGTTATCTGGGGACTAACACTCCGCACTGGAACCTTCAGTTACCTGGGGACCAACAGCACTGGAACCTTCAGTTATCTGGGGACCAACACTCAGCACTGGAACCTTCAGTTATCTGGGGACCAACAGCACTGGAACCTTCAGTTATCTGGGGACCAACACTCAGCACTGGAACCTTCAGTTATCTGGGGACCAACACTCAGCACTGGAACCTTCAGTTGTCTGGGGACCAACACTCAGCACTGGAACCTTCAGTTATCTGGGGACCAACACTCCGCACTGGAACCTTCAGTTATCTGGGTACCAACACTCCGCACTGGAACCTTCAGTTACCTGGGGACCAACACTCCTCACTGGAACCTTCAGTCACATTTTTTTTTAACGTTACGGAAAAAGCTTACCATGCAATAATCTGAGACGACGCTCAGACGTAACAATATTTCTCCGCTATGTTGGAGTCAACACAAATACAAAATTACAACATAAATATTTCCTTACCTTTGATGGTCTTCGATCAGAATGTACTGCAAGGAGTCCTGCTTCAACAATAAATCGTTTTGTTTCATAATGTTCAATTCTAGTGTCCATGTAGCAGCATCTGCTACCAGTTTCAGCTCAAATGCCCAAAAAATGACTTCTGGTCCAGGATAATTTTGCATCAAAACTTCCAAATTACATATTACAGGTCGACAAAACTGGTCAAACTAAGTGCAGAATCAATCTTCAGGATGTTATAAACGTACAAAACGAATGGCATTCCAACCGGACAATCCTAGTTCATCTGGGGCTGACTGGAACAGACAAAGCACTCTAACGCATATGCGCCCTCAAGCACGTGAATCTTTTGCGACACTGTAGCAAATTCCTCCCCATTAGGTCAAAGTTCACAGCAAATGCTCGATTACACTTTCTACTGAATGAGGACATCTAGTGGAAGACATAGGAAGTGTTTCCAGATCCATAACTTGTTGGGAAGAGAGGGGGCGATGACGTCAAATTTGCCCCAACTTTCAGGATTCCAAAACTAGTTTGAAAGATTGCCTGCCTTGTGAGTTCTGTCATACTCACAGACATAATTCAAACGGTTCCAACCCCAGAGTATCTATTCCTGGTCCATTACTAACCCTCAACACACTTGGACCCTGTTCCAACCCCAGAGTATCTATTCCTGGTCCATTACTAACCCTCAACACACTTGGACCCTGTTCCAACCCCAGAGTATCTATTCCTGGTCCATTACTAATCCTCAACACACTTGGACCCTGTTCCAACCCCAGAGTATCTATTCCTGGTCCATTACTAACCCTCAACACACTTGGACCCTGTTCCAACCCCAGAGTATCTATTCCTGGTCCATTACTAACCCTCAACACACTTGGACCCTGTTCCAACCCCAGAGTATCTATTCCTGGTCCATTACTAACCCAGTAGATTCCTGATATCTGGTTCTCCATCTCTCTGGAGAGACAGCTGGTCTTATGGATATTATTTATCTCCTCAAAGTGTCATGGCTGATTAAGGACTTTCGTTATGTATTTAAAGATAAAGCATCACCACAATATCTGCCCCTTTTTACACTGACCTCTGCCCCTTTCAGTTATCTGGGTACCAACACTCCGCACTGGAACCTTCAATTATCTGGGTACCAACACTCAGCACTGGAACCTTCAGTTATCTGTGGACAGCACTGTAACCTTCAGTTATCTGGGGACCAACAACACTGGAACCTTCAGTTATCTGGGTACCAACACTCAGCACTGGAACCTTCAGTTATCTGGGTACCAACACTCAGCACTGGAACCTTCAGTTATCTGGGGACCAACACTCCGCACTGGAACCTTCAGTTACCTGGGGACCAACAGCACTGGAACCTTCAGTTATCTGGGTACCAACACTCAGCACTGGAACCTTCAGTTATCTGGGGACCAACACTCCGCACTGGAACCTTCAGTTACCTGGGGACCAACAGCACTGGAACCTTCAGATATCTGGGGACCAACACTCAGCACTGTAACCTTCAGTTATCTGGGTACCAACACTCAGCACTGGAACCTTCAGTTATCTGGGTACCAACACTCAGCACTGGAACCTTCAGTTATCTGGGGACCAACACTCCGCACTGGAACCTTCAGTTACCTGGGGACCAACAGCACTGGAACCTTCAGTTATCTGGGTACCAACACTCAGCACTGGAACCTTCAGTTATCTGGGGACCAACACTCCGCACTGGAACCTTCCGTTACCTGGGGACCAACAGCACTGGAACCTTCAGTTATCTGGGGACCAACACTCAGCACTGGAACCTTCAGTTATCTGGGGACCAACACTCAGCACTGGAACCTTCAGTTATCTGGGGACCAACACTCAGCACTGGAACCTTCAGTTATCTGGGGACCAACAGCACTGGAACCTTCAGTTATCTGGGGACCAACACTCAGCACTGGAACCTTCAGTTATCTGGGGACCAACACTCCGCACTGAAACCTTCAGTTATCTGGGGACCAACAGCACTGAAACCTTCAGTTATCTGGGGACCAACACTCAGCACTGGAACCTTCAGTTATCTGGGGACCAACACTCAGCACTGGAACCTTCAGTTATCTGGGGACCAACACTCAGCACTGGAACCTTCAGTTATCTGGGGACTAACACTCCGCACTGGAACCTTCAGTTACCTGGGGACCAACAGCACTGTAACCTTCAGTTATCTGGGGACTAACACTCCGCACTGGAACCTTCAGTTACCTGGGGACCAACAGCACTGGAACCTTCAGTTATCTGGGGACCAACACTCAGCACTGGAACCTTCAGTTATCTGGGGACCAACAGCACTGGAACCTTCAGTTATCTGGGGACCAACACTCAGCACTGGAACCTTCAGTTATCTGGGGACCAACACTCAGCACTGGAACCTTCAGTTGTCTGGGGACCAACACTCAGCACTGGAACCTTCAGTTATCTGGGGACCAACACTCCGCACTGGAACCTTCAGTTATCTGGGTACCAACACGCCGCACTGGAACCTTCAGTTACCTGGGGACCAACACTCAGCACTGGAACCTTCAGTTATCTGGGGACCAACAGCACTGTAACCTTCAGTTATCTGGGGACCAACAGCACTGTAACCTTCAGTTATCTGGGGACCAACAGCACTGGAACCTTCAGTTGTCTGGGTACCAACACTCCGCACTGGAACCTTCAGTTACCTGGGGACCAACACTCCTCACTGGAACCTTCAGTCACATTTTTTTTTAACGTTACGGAAAAAGCTTACCATGCAATAATCTGAGACGACGCTCAGACGTAACAATATTTCTCCGCTATGTTGGAGTCAACACAAATACAAAATTACAACATAAATATTTCCTTACCTTTGATGGTCTTTGATCAGAATGTACTGCAAGGAGTCCTGCTTCAACAATAAATCGTTTTGTTTCATAATGTTCAATTCTAGTGTCCATGTAGCAGCATCTGCTACCAGTTTCAGCTCAAATGCCCAAAAAATGACTTCTGGTCCAGGATAATTTTGCATCAAAACTTCCAAATTACATATTACTGGTCGACAAAACTGGTCAAACTAAGTGCAGAATCAATCTTCAGGATGTTATAAACGTACAAAACGAATGGCATTCCAACCGGACAATCCTAGTTCATCTGGGGCTGACTGGAACAGACAAAGCACTCTAACGCATATGCGCCCTCAAGCACGTGAATCTTTTGCGACACTGTAGCAAATTCCTCCCCATTAGGTCAAAGTTCACAGCAAATGCTCGATTACACTTTCTACTGAATGAAGACATCTAGTGGAAGACATAGGAAGTGTTTCCAGATCCATAACTTGTTGGGAAGAGAGGGGGCGATGACGTCAAATTTGCCCCAACTTTCAGGATTCCAAAACTAGTTTGAAAGATTGCCTGCCCTGTGAGTTCTGTCATACTCACAGACATAATTCAAACGGTTTTAGAAGCTTCAGAGTGTTTTCTATCCAATAATAATAATAATATGCATATATTAGCAATTTAGGACAGATTTTTATGCAGTTCACTATGGACACGCAATTCATCCAAAGGGGAAATACTGCCCCCTATCTTGAACAGGTTTTAAACTCGTTTACACTTTCCCCGCCCATGTGGTCCTCCTTAAACTCGTTTACACTTTCCCCGCCCATGTGGTCCTCCTTAAACTCGTTTACACTTTCTCCGCCCATGTGGTCCTCCTTAAACAAGTGTTAATGTGGAGAGTATGAGGTATTTGATCAGATGTTGGCTAATGCTGCCAATGGCTATCATGCTGAATTATAAGTCCAATCAATCAATTACTAAACCTCAACACACTTGGACCCTGTTCCAATCCAGAGTATCTATTCCTGGTCCATTACTAATCCTCAACACACTTGGACCCTGTTCCAACCCCAGAGTATCTATTCCTGGTCCATTACTAACCCTCAACACACTTGGACCCTGTTCCAACCCCAGAGTATCTATTCCTGGTCCATTACTAACCCTCAACACACTTGGACCCTGTTCCAACCCCAGAGTATCTATTCCTGGTCCATTACTAACCCAGTAGATTCCTGATATCTGGTTCTCCATCTCTCTGGAGAGACAGCTGGTCTTATGGATATTATTTATCTCCTCAAAGTGTCATGGCTGATTAAGGACTTTCGTTATGTATTTAAAGATAAAGCATCACCACAATATCTGCCCCTTTTTACACTGACCTCTGCCCCTTTCAGTTATCTGGGTACCAACACTCCGCACTGGAACCTTCAATTATCTGGGTACCAACACTCAGCACTGGAACCTTCAGTTATCTGTGGACAGCACTGTAACCTTCAGTTATCTGGGGACCAACAACACTGGAACCTTCAGTTATCTGGGTACCAACACTCAGCACTGGAACCTTCAGTTATCTGGGTACCAACACTCAGCACTGGAACCTTCAGTTATCTGGGGACCAACACTCCGCACTGGAACCTTCAGTTACCTGGGGACCAACAGCACTGGAACCTTCAGTTATCTGGGTACCAACACTCAGCACTGGAACCTTCAGTTATCTGGGGACCAACACTCCGCACTGGAACCTTCAGTTACCTGGGGACCAACAGCACTGGAACCTTCAGATATCTGGGGACCAACACTCAGCACTGTAACCTTCAGTTATCTGGGTACCAACACTCAGCACTGGAACCTTCAGTTATCTGGGTACCAACACTCAGCACTGGAACCTTCAGTTATCTGGGGACCAACACTCCGCACTGGAACCTTCAGTTACCTGGGGACCAACAGCACTGGAACCTTCAGTTATCTTGGTACCAACACTCAGCACTGGAACCTTCAGTTATCTGGGGACCAACACTCCGCACTGGAACCTTCCGTTACCTGGGGACCAACAGCACTGGAACCTTCAGTTATCTGGGGACCAACACTCAGCACTGGAACCTTCAGTTATCTGGGGACCAACACTCAGCACTGGAACCTTCAGTTATCTGGGGACCAACACTCAGCACTGGAACCTTCAGTTATCTGGGGACCAACAGCACTGGAACCTTCAGTTATCTGGGGACCAACACTCAGCACTGGAACCTTCAGTTATCTGGGGACCAACACTCCGCACTGAAACCTTCAGTTATCTGGGGACCAACAGCACTGAAACCTTCAGTTATCTGGGGACCAACACTCAGCACTGGAACCTTCAGTTATCTGGGGACCAACACTCAGCACTGGAACCTTCAGTTATCTGGGGACCAACACTCAGCACTGGAACCTTCAGTTATCTGGGGACCAACACTCCGCACTGGAACCTTCAGTTACCTGGGGACCAACAGCACTGTAACCTTCAGTTATCTGGGGACTAACACTCCGCACTGGAACCTTCAGTTACCTGGGGACCAACAGCACTGGAACCTTCAGTTATCTGGGGACCAACACTCAGCACTGGAACCTTCAGTTATCTGGGGACCAACAGCACTGGAACCTTCAGTTATCTGGGGACCAACACTCAGCACTGGAACCTTCAGTTATCTGGGGACCAACACTCAGCACTGGAACCTTCAGTTGTCTGGGGACCAACACTCAGCACTGGAACCTTCAGTTATCTGGGGACCAACACTCCGCACTGGAACCTTCAGTTATCTGGGTACCAACACTCCGCACTGGAACCTTCAGTTACCTGGGGACCAACACTCCTCACTGGAACCTTCAGTCACATTTTTTTTTAACGTTACGGAAAAAGCTTACCATGCAATAATCTGAGACGACGCTCAGACGTAACAATATTTCTCCGCTATGTTGGAGTCAACACAAATACAAAATTACAACATAAATATTTCCTTACCTTTGATGGTCTTCGATCAGAATGTACTGCAAGGAGTCCTGCTTCAACAATAAATCGTTTTGTTTCATAATGTTCAATTCTAGTGTCCATGTAGCAGCATCTGCTACCAGTTTCAGCTCAAATGCCCAAAAAATGACTTCTGGTCCAGGATAATTTTGCATCAAAACTTCCAAATTACATATTACAGGTCGACAAAACTGGTCAAACTAAGTGCAGAATCAATCTTCAGGATGTTATAAACGTACAAAACGAATGGCATTCCAACCGGACAATCCTAGTTCATCTGGGGCTGACTGGAACAGACAAAGCACTCTAACGCATATGCGCCCTCAAGCACGTGAATCTTTTGCGACACTGTAGCAAATTCCTCCCCATTAGGTCAAAGTTCACAGCAAATGCTCGATTACACTTTCTACTGAATGAGGACATCTAGTGGAAGACATAGGAAGTGTTTCCAGATCCATAACTTGTTGGGAAGAGAGGGGGCGATGACGTCAAATTTGCCCCAACTTTCAGGATTCCAAAACTAGTTTGAAAGATTGCCTGCCTTGTGAGTTCTGTCATACTCACAGACATAATTCAAACGGTTCCAACCCCAGAGTATCTATTCCTGGTCCATTACTAACCCTCAACACACTTGGACCCTGTTCCAACCCCAGAGTATCTATTCCTGGTCCATTACTAACCCTCAACACACTTGGACCCTGTTCCAACCCCAGAGTATCTATTCCTGGTCCATTACTAATCCTCAACACACTTGGACCCTGTTCCAACCCCAGAGTATCTATTCCTGGTCCATTACTAACCCTCAACACACTTGGACCCTGTTCCAACCCCAGAGTATCTATTCCTGGTCCATTACTAACCCTCAACACACTTGGACCCTGTTCCAACCCCAGAGTATCTATTCCTGGTCCATTACTAACCCAGTAGATTCCTGATATCTGGTTCTCCATCTCTCTGGAGAGACAGCTGGTCTTATGGATATTATTTATCTCCTCAAAGTGTCATGGCTGATTAAGGACTTTCGTTATGTATTTAAAGATAAAGCATCACCACAATATCTGCCCCTTTTTACACTGACCTCTGCCCCTTTCAGTTATCTGGGTACCAACACTCCGCACTGGAACCTTCAATTATCTGGGTACCAACACTCAGCACTGGAACCTTCAGTTATCTGTGGACAGCACTGTAACCTTCAGTTATCTGGGGACCAACAACACTGGAACCTTCAGTTATCTGGGTACCAACACTCAGCACTGGAACCTTCAGTTATCTGGGTACCAACACTCAGCACTGGAACCTTCAGTTATCTGGGGACCAACACTCCGCACTGGAACCTTCAGTTACCTGGGGACCAACAGCACTGGAACCTTCAGTTATCTGGGTACCAACACTCAGCACTGGAACCTTCAGTTATCTGGGGACCAACACTCCGCACTGGAACCTTCAGTTACCTGGGGACCAACAGCACTGGAACCTTCAGATATCTGGGGACCAACACTCAGCACTGTAACCTTCAGTTATCTGGGTACCAACACTCAGCACTGGAACCTTCAGTTATCTGGGTACCAACACTCAGCACTGGAACCTTCAGTTATCTGGGGACCAACACTCAGCACTGGAACCTTCAGTTATCTGGGGACCAACACTCAGCACTGGAACCTTCAGTTATCTGGGGACCAACAGCACTGGAACCTTCAGTTATCTGGGGACCAACACTCAGCACTGGAACCTTCAGTTATCTGGGGACCAACACTCCGCACTGAAACCTTCAGTTATCTGGGGACCAACAGCACTGAAACCTTCAGTTATCTGGGGACCAACACTCAGCACTGGAACCTTCAGTTATCTGGGGACCAACACTCAGCACTGGAACCTTCAGTTATCTGGGGACCAACACTCAGCACTGGAACCTTCAGTTATCTGGGGACCAACACTCCGCACTGGAACCTTCAGTTACCTGGGGACCAACAGCACTGTAACCTTCAGTTATCTGGGGACTAACACTCCGCACTGGAACCTTCAGTTACCTGGGGACCAACAGCACTGGAACCTTCAGTTATCTGGGGACTAACACTCAGCACTGGAACCTTCAGTTATCTGGGGACCAACAGCACTGGAATCTTCAGTTATCTGGGGACCAACACTCAGCACTGGAACCTTCAGTTATCTGGGGACCAACACTCAGCACTGGAACCTTCAGTTGTCTGGGGACCAACACTCAGCACTGGAACCTTCAGTTATCTGGGGACCAACACTCCGCACTGGAACCTTCAGTTATCTGGGTACCAACACTCCGCACTGGAACCTTCAGTTACCTGGGGACCAACACTCCTCACTGGAACCTTCAGTCACATTTTTTTTTAACGTTACGGAAAAAGCTTACCATGCAATAATCTGAGACGACGCTCAGACGTAACAATATTTCTCCGCTATGTTGGAGTCAACACAAATACAAAATTACAACATAAATATTTCCTTACCTTTGATGGTCTTCGATCAGAATGTACTGCAAGGAGTCCTGCTTCAACAATAAATCGTTTTGTTTCATAATGTTCAATTCTAGTGTCCATGTAGCAGCATCTGCTACCAGTTTCAGCTCAAATGCCCAAAAAATGACTTCTGGTCCAGGATAATTTTGCATCAAAACTTCCAAATTACATATTACAGGTCGACAAAACTGGTCAAACTAAGTGCAGAATCAATCTTCAGGATGTTATAAACGTACAAAACGAATGGCATTCCAACCGGACAATCCTAGTTCATCTGGGGCTGACTGGAACAGACAAAGCACTCTAACGCATATGCGCCCTCAAGCACGTGAATCTTTTGCGACACTGTAGCAAATTCCTCCCCATTAGGTCAAAGTTCACAGCAAATGCTCGATTACACTTTCTACTGAATGAGGACATCTAGTGGAAGACATAGGAAGTGTTTCCAGATCCATAACTTGTTGGGAAGAGAGGGGGCGATGACGTCAAATTTGCCCCAACTTTCAGGATTCCAAAACTAGTTTGAAAGATTGCCTGCCTTGTGAGTTCTGTCATACTCACAGACATAATTCAAACGGTTCCAACCCCAGAGTATCTATTCCTGGTCCATTACTAACCCTCAACACACTTGGACCCTGTTCCAACCCCAGAGTATCTATTCCTGGTCCATTACTAACCCTCAACACACTTGGACCCTGTTCCAACCCCAGAGTATCTATTCCTGGTCCATTACTAATCCTCAACACACTTGGACCCTGTTCCAACCCCAGAGTATCTATTCCTGGTCCATTACTAACCCTCAACACACTTGGACCCTGTTCCAACCCCAGAGTATCTATTCCTGGTCCATTACTAACCCTCAACACACTTGGACCCTGTTCCAACCCCAGAGTATCTATTCCTGGTCCATTACTAACCCAGTAGATTCCTGATATCTGGTTCTCCATCTCTCTGGAGAGACAGCTGGTCTTATGGATATTATTTATCTCCTCAAAGTGTCATGGCTGATTAAGGACTTTCGTTATGTATTTAAAGATAAAGCATCACCACAATATCTGCCCCTTTTTACACTGACCTCTGCCCCTTTCAGTTATCTGGGTACCAACACTCCGCACTGGAACCTTCAATTATCTGGGTACCAACACTCAGCACTGGAACCTTCAGTTATCTGTGGACAGCACTGTAACCTTCAGTTATCTGGGGACCAACAACACTGGAACCTTCAGTTATCTGGGTACCAACACTCAGCACTGGAACCTTCAGTTATCTGGGTACCAACACTCAGCACTGGAACCTTCAGTTATCTGGGGACCAACACTCCGCACTGGAACCTTCAGTTACCTGGGGACCAACAGCACTGGAACCTTCAGTTATCTGGGTACCAACACTCAGCACTGGAACCTTCAGTTATCTGGGGACCAACACTCCGCACTGGAACCTTCAGTTACCTGGGGACCAACAGCACTGGAACCTTCAGATATCTGGGGACCAACACTCAGCACTGGAACCTTCAGTTATCTGGGTACCAACACTCAGCACTGGAACCTTCAGTTATCTGGGTACCAACACTCAGCACTGGAACCTTCAGTTATCTGGGGACCAACACTCCGCACTGGAACCTTCAGTTACCTGGGGACCAACAGCACTGGAACCTTCAGTTATCTGGGTACCAACACTCAGCACTGGAACCTTCAGTTATCTGGGGACCAACACTCCGCACTGGAACCTTCCGTTACCTGGGGACCAACAGCACTGGAACCTTCAGTTATCTGGGGACCAACACTCAGCACTGGAACCTTCAGTTATCTGGGGACCAACACTCAGCACTGGAACCTTCAGTTATCTGGGGACCAACACTCAGCACTGGAACCTTCAGTTATCTGGGGACCAACACTCAGCACTGGAACCTTCAGTTATCTGGGGACCAACACTCAGCACTGGAACCTTCAGTTATCTGGGGACCAACACTCCGCACTGGAACCTTCAGTTACCTGGGGACCAACAGCACTGTAACCTTCAGTTATCTGGGGACTAACACTCCGCACTGGAACCTTCAGTTACCTGGGGACCAACAGCACTGGAACCTTCAGTTATCTGGGGACCAACACTCAGCACTGGAACCTTCAGTTATCTGGGGACCAACAGCACTGGAACCTTCAGTTATCTGGGGACCAACACTCAGCACTGGAACCTTCAGTTATCTGGGGACCAACACTCAGCACTGGAACCTTCAGTTGTCTGGGGACCAACACTCAGCACTGGAACCTTCAGTTATCTGGGGACCAACACTCCGCACTGGAACCTTCAGTTATCTGGGTACCAACACTCCGCACTGGAACCTTCAGTTACCTGGGGACCAACACTCCTCACTGGAACCTTCAGTCACATTTTTTTTTAACGTTACGGAAAAAGCTTACCATGCAATAATCTGAGACGACGCTCAGACGTAACAATATTTCTCCGCTGTGTTGGAGTCAACACAAATACAAAATTACAACATAAATATTTCCTTACCTTTGATGGTCTTCGATCAGAATGTACTGCAAGGAGTCCTGCTTCAACAATAAATCGTTTTGTTTCATAATGTTCAATTCTAGTGTCCATGTAGCAGCATCTGCTACCAGTTTCAGCTCAAATGCCCAAAAAATGACTTCTGGTCCAGGATAATTTTGCATCAAAACTTCCAAATTACATATTACAGGTCGACAAAACTGGTCAAACTAAGTGCAGAATCAATCTTCAGGATGTTATAAACGTACAAACGAATGGCATTCCAACCGGACAATCCTAGTTCATCTGGGGCTGACTGGAACAGACAAAGCACTCTAACGCATATGCGCCCTCAAGCACGTGAATCTTTTGCGACACTGTAGCAAATTCCTCCCCATTAGGTCAAAGTTCACAGCAAATGCTCGATTACACTTTCTACTGAATGAGGACATCTAGTGGAAGACATAGGAAGTGTTTCCAGATCCATAACTTGTTGGGAAGAGAGGGGGCGATGACGTCAAATTTGCCCCAACTTTCAGGATTCCAAAACTAGTTTGAAAGATTGCCTGCCCTGTGAGTTCTGTCATACTCACAGACATAATTCAAACGGTTTTAGAAGCTTCAGAGTGTTTTCTATCCAATAATAATAATAATATGCATATATTAGCAATTTAGGACAGATTTTTATGCAGTTCACTATGGGCACGCAATTCATCCAAAGGGGAAATACTGCCCCCTATCTTGAACAGGTTTTAAACTCGTTTACACTTTCCCCGCCCATGTGGTCCTCCTTAAACTCGTTTACACTTTCCCCGCCCATGTGGTCCTCCTTAAACTCGTTTACACTTTCTCCGCCCATGTGGTCCTCCTTAAACAAGTGTTAATGTGGAGAGTATGAGGTATTTGATCAGATGTTGGCTAATGCTGCCAATGGCTATCATGCTGAATTATAAGTCCAATCAATCAATTACTAAACCTCAACACACTTGGACCCTGTTCCAATCCAGAGTATCTATTCCTGGTCCATTACTAACCCTCAACACACTTGGACCCTGTTCCAACCCCAGAGTATCTATTCCTGGTCCATTACTAACCCTCAACACACTTGGACCCTGTTCCAACCCCAGAGTATCTATTCCTGGTCCATTACTAACCCTCAACACACTTGGACCCTGTTCCAACCCCAGAGTATCTATTCCTGGTCCATTACTAACCCAGTAGATTCCTGATATCTGGTTCTCCATCTCTCTGGAGAGACAGCTGGTCTTATGGATATTATTTATCTCCTCAAAGTGTCATGGCTGATTAAGGACTTTCGTTATGTATTTAAAGATAAAGCATCACCACAATATCTGCCCCTTTTTACACTGACCTCTGCCCCTTTCAGTTATCTGGGTACCAACACTCCGCACTGGAACCTTCAATTATCTGGGTACCAACACTCAGCACTGGAACCTTCAGTTATCTGTGGACAGCACTGTAACCTTCAGTTATCTGGGGACCAACAACACTGGAACCTTCAGTTATCTGGGTACCAACACTCAGCACTGGAACCTTCACTTATCTGGGTACCAACAATCAGCACTGGAACCTTCAGTTATCTGGGGACCAACACTCCGCACTGGAACCTTCAGTTACCTGGGGACCAACAGCACTGGAACCTTCAGTTATCTGGGTACCAACACTCAGCACTGGAACCTTCAGTTATCTGGGGACCAACACTCCGCACTGGAACCTTCAGTTACCTGGGGACCAACAGCACTGGAACCTTCAGATATCTGGGGACCAACACTCAGCACTGGAACCTTCAGTTATCTGGGTACCAACACTCAGCACTGGAACCTTCAGTTATCTGGGTACCAACACTCAGCACTGGAACCTTCAGTTATCTGGGGACCAACACTCCGCACTGGAACCTTCAGTTACCTGGGGACCAACAGCACTGGAACCTTCAGTTATCTGGGTACCAACACTCAGCACTGGAACCTTCAGTTATCTGGGGACCAACACTCCGCACTGGAACCTTCCGTTACCTGGGGACCAACAGCACTGGAACCTTCATTTATCTGGGGACCAACACTCAGCACTGGAACCTTCAGTTATCTGGGGACCAACACTCAGCACTGGAACCTTCAGTTATCTGGGGACCAACACTCAGCACTGGAACCTTCAGTTATCTGGGGACCAACAGCACTGGAACCTTCAGTTATCTGGGGACCAACACTCAGCACTGGAACCTTCAGTTATCTGGGGACCAACACTCCGCACTGAAACCTTCAGTTATCTGGGGACCAACAGCACTGGAACCTTCAGTTATCTGGGGACCAACACTCAGCACTGGAACCTTCAGTTATCTGGGGACCAACACTCAGCACTGGAACCTTCAGTTATCTGGGGACCAACACTCAGCACTGGAACCTTCAGTTATCTGGGTACCAACACTCAGCACTGGAACCTTCAGTTATCTGGGGACCAACACTCCGCACTGGAACCTTCAGTTACCTGGGGACCAACAGCACTGGAACCTTCAGTTATCTGGGTACCAACACTCAGCACTGGAACCTTCAGTTATCTGGGGACCAACACTCCGCACTGGAACCTTCAGTTACCTGGGGACCAACAGCACTGGAACCTTCAGATATCTGGGGACCAACACTCAGCACTGGAACCTTCAGTTATCTGGGTACCAACACTCAGCACTGGAACCTTCAGTTATCTGGGTACCAACACTCAGCACTGGAACCTTCAGTTATCTGGGGACCAACACTCCGCACTGGAACCTTCAGTTACCTGGGGACCAACAGCACTGGAACCTTCAGTTATCTGGGTACCAACACTCAGCACTGGAACCTTCAGTTATCTGGGGACCAACACTCCGCACTGGAACCTTCCGTTACCTGGGGACCAACAGCACTGGAACCTTCAGTTATCTGGGGACCAACACTCAGCACTGGAACCTTCAGTTATCTGGGGACCAACACTCAGCACTGGAACCTTCAGTTATCTGGGGACCAACAGCACTGGAACCTTCAGTTATCTGGGGACCAACACTCAGCACTGGAACCTTCAGTTATCTGGGGACCAACACTCCGCACTGAAACCTTCAGTTATCTGGGGACCAACAGCACTGGAACCTTCAGTTATCTGGGGACCAACACTCAGCACTGGAACCTTCAGTTATCTGGGGACCAACACTCAGCACTGGAACCTTCAGTTATCTGGGGACCAACACTCAGCACTGGAACCTTCAGTTATCTGGGGACCAACACTCCGCACTGGAACCTTCAGTTACCTGGGGACCAACAGCACTGTAACCTTCAGTTATCTGGGGACTAACACTCAGCACTGGAACCTTCAGTTATCTGGGGACCAACAGCACTGGAACCTTCAGTTATCTGGGGACCAACACTCAGCACTGGAACCTTCAGTTATCTGGGGACCAACACTCAGCACTGGAACCTTCAGTTGTCTGGGGACCAACACTCAGCACTGGAACCTTCAGTTATCTGGGGACCAACACTCCGCACTGGAACCTTCAGTTACCTGGGGACCAACACTCCTCACTGGAACCTTCAGTCACATTTTTTTTTAACGTTACGGAAAAAGCTTACCATGCAATAATCTGAGACGACGCTCAGACGTAACAATATTTCTCCGCTATGTTGGAGTCAACACAAATACAAAATTACAACATAAATATTTCCTTACCTTTGATGGTCTTCGATCAGAATGTACTGCAAGGAGTCCTGCTTCAACAATAAATCGTTTTGTTTCATAATGTTCAATTCTAGTGTCCATGTAGCAGCATCTGCTACCAGTTTCAGCTCAAATGCCCAAAAAATGACTTCTGGTCCAGGATAATTTTGCATCAAAACTTCCAAATTACATATTACAGGTCGACAAAACTGGTCAAACTAAGTGCAGAATCAATCTTCAGGATGTTATAAACGAACAAAACGAATGGCATTCCAACCGGACAATCCTAGTTCATCTGGGGCTGACTGGAACAGACAAAGCACTCTAACGCATATGCGCCCTCAAGCACGTGAATCTTTTGCGACACTGTAGCAAATTCCTCCCCATTAGGTCAAAGTTCACAGCAAATGCTCGATTACACTTTCTACTGAATGAGGACATCTAGTGGAAGACATAGGAAGTGTTTCCAGATCCATAACTTGTTGGGAAGAGAGGGGGCGATGACGTCAAATTTGCCCCAACTTTCAGGATTCCAAAACTAGTTTGAAAGATTGCCTGCCTTGTGAGTTCTGTCATACTCACAGACATAATTCAAACGGTTCCAACCCCAGAGTATCTATTCCTGGTCCATTACTAACCCTCAACACACTTGGATCCTGTTCCAACCCCAGAGTATCTATTCCTGGTCCATTACTAACCCTCAACACACTTGGACCCTGTTCCAACCCCAGAGTATCTATTCCTGGTCCATTACTAACCCAGTAGATTCCTGATATCTGGTTCTCCATCTCTCTGGAGAGACAGCTGGTCTTATGGATATTATTTATCTCCTCAAAGTGTCATGGCTGATTAAGGACTTTCGTTATGTATTTAAAGATAAAGCATCACCACAATATCTGCCCCTTTTTACACTGACCTCTGCCCCTTTCAGTTATCTGGGTACCAACACTCCGCACTGGAACCTTCAGTTATCTGGGTACCAACACTCAGCACTGGAACCTTCAGTTATCTGTGGACAGCACTGTAACCTTCAGTTATCTGGGGACCAACAACACTGGAACCTTCAGTTATCTGGGTAACAACACTCAGCACTGGAACCTTCAGTTATCTGGGTACCAACACTCAGCACTGGAACCTTCAGTTATCTGGGGACCAACACTCCGCACTGGAACCTTCAGTTACCTGGGGACCAACAGCACTGGAACCTTCAGTTATCTGGGTACCAACACTCAGCACTGGAACCTTCAGTTATCTGGGGACCAACACTCCGCACTGGAACCTTCAGTTACCTGGGGACCAACAGCACTGGAACCTTCAGATATCTGGGGACCAACACTCAGCACTGGAACCTTCAGTTATCTGGGTACCAACACTCAGCACTGGAACCTTCAGTTATCTGGGTACCAACACTCAGCACTGGAACCTTCAGTTATCTGGGGACCAACACTCCGCACTGGAACCTTCAGTTACCTGGGGACCAACAGCACTGGAACCTTCAGTTATCTGGGTACCAACACTCAGCACTGGAACCTTCAGTTATCTGGGGACCAACACTCCGCACTGGAACCTTCCGTTACCTGGGGACCAACAGCACTGGAACCTTCAGTTATCTGGGGACCAACACTCAGCACTGGAACCTTCAGTTATCTGGGGACCAACACTCAGCACTGGAACCTTCAGTTATCTGGGGACCAACACTCAGCACTGGAACCTTCAGTTATCTGGGGACCAACAGCACTGGAACCTTCAGTTATCTGGGGACCAACACTCAGCACTGGAACCTTCAGTTATCTGGGGACCAACACTCCGCACTGAAACCTTCAGTTATCTGGGGACCAACAGCACTGGAACCTTCAGTTATCTGGGGACCAACACTCAGCACTGGAACCTTCAGTTATCTGGGGACCAACACTCAGCACTGGAACCTTCAGTTATCTGGGGACCAACACTCAGCACTGGAACCTTCAGTTATCTGGGGACCAACACTCCGCACTGGAACCTTCAGTTACCTGGGGACCAACAGCACTGTAACCTTCAGTTATCTGGGGACTAACACTCCGCACTGGAACCTTCAGTTACCTGGGGACCAACAGCACTGGAACCTTCAGTTATCTGGGGACCAACACTCAGCACTGGAACCTTCAGTTATCTGGGGACCAACAGCACTGGAACCTTCAGTTATCTGGGGACCAACAGCACTGGAACCTTCAGTTACCTGGGGACCAACAGCACTGTAACCTTCAGTTATCTGGGGACCAACAGCACTGTAACCTTCAGTTATCTGGGGACCAACAGCACTGGAACCTTCAGTTATCTGGGTACTAACACTCCGCACTGGAACCTTCAGTTACCTGGGGACCAACACTCCTCACTGGAACCTTCAGTCACATTTTTTTTTAACGTTACGGAAAAAGCTTACCATGCAATAATCTGAGACGACGCTCAGACGTAACAATATTTCTCCGCTATGTTGGAGTCAACACAAATACAAAATTACAACATAAATATTTCCTTACCTTTGATGGTCTTCGATCAGAATGTACTGCAAGGAGTCCTGCTTCAACAATAAATCGTTTTGTTTCATAATGTTCAATTCTAGTGTCCATGTAGCAGAATCTGCTACCAGTTTCAGCTCAAATGCCCAAAAAATGACTTCTGGTCCAGGATAATTTTGCATCAAAACTTCCAAATTACATATTACAGGTCGACAAAACTGGTCAAACTAAGTGCAGAATCAATCTTCAGGATGTTATAAACGTACAAAACGAATGGCATTCCAACCGGACAATCCTAGTTCATCTGGGGCTGACTGGAACAGACAAAGCACTCTAACGCATATGCGCCCTCAAGCACGTGAATCTTTTGCGACACTGTAGCAAATTCCTCCCCATTAGGTCAAAGTTCACAGCAAATGCTCGATTACACTTTCTACTGAATGAGGACATCTAGTGGAAGACATAGGAAGTGTTTCCAGATCCATAACTTGTTGGGAAGAGAGGGGGCGATGACGTCAAATTTGCCCCAACTTTCAGGATTCCAAAACTAGTTTGAAAGATTGCCTGCCCTGTGAGTTCTGTCATACTCACAGACATAATTCAAACGGTTTTAGAAGCTTCAGAGTGTTTTCTATCCAATAATAATAATAATATGCATATATTAGCAATTTAGGACAGATTTTTATGCAGTTCACTATGGGCACGCAATTCATCCAAAGGGGAAATACTGCCCCCTATCTTGAACAGGTTTTAAACTCGTTTACACTTTCCCCGCCCATGTGGTCCTCCTTAAACTCGTTTACACTTTCCCCGCCCATGTGGTCCTCCTTAAACTCGTTTACACTTTCTCCGCCCATGTGGTCCTCCTTAAACAAGTGTTAATGTGGAGAGTATGAGGTATTTGATCAGATGTTGGCTAATGCTGCCAATGGCTATCATGCTGAATTATAAGTCCAATCAATCAATTACTAAACCTCAACACACTTGGACCCTGTTCCAATCCAGAGTATCTATTCCTGGTCCATTACTAACCCTCAACACACTTGGACCCTGTTCCAACCCCAGAGTATCTATTCCTGGTCCATTACTAACCCTCAACACACTTGGACCCTGTTCCAACCCCAGAGTATCTATTCCTGGTCCATTACTAACCCAGTAGATTCCTGATATCTGGTTCTCCATCTCTCTGGAGAGACAGCTGGTCTTATGGATATTATTTATCTCCTCAAAGTGTCATGGCTGATTAAGGACTTTCGTTATGTATTTAAAGATAAAGCATCACCACAATATCTGCCCCTTTTTACACTGACCTCTGCCCCTTTCAGTTATCTGGGTACCAACACTCCGCACTGGAACCTTCAATTATCTGGGTACCAACACTCAGCACTGGAACCTTCAGTTATCTGTGGACAGCACTGTAACCTTCAGTTATCTGGGGACCAACAACACTGGAACCTTCAGTTATCTGGGTACCAACACTCAGCACTGGAACCTTCACTTATCTGGGTACCAACAATCAGCACTGGAACCTTCAGTTATCTGGGGACCAACACTCCGCACTGGAACCTTCAGTTACCTGGGGACCAACAGCACTGGAACCTTCAGTTATCTGGGTACCAACACTCAGCACTGGAACCTTCAGTTATCTGGGGACCAACACTCCGCACTGGAACCTTCAGTTACCTGGGGACCAACAGCACTGGAACCTTCAGATATCTGGGGACCAACACTCAGCACTGGAACCTTCAGTTATCTGGGTACCAACACTCAGCACTGGAACCTTCAGTTATCTGGGTACCAACACTCAGCACTGGAACCTTCAGTTATCTGGGGACCAACACTCCGCACTGGAACCTTCAGTTACCTGGGGACCAACAGCACTGGAACCTTCAGTTATCTGGGTACCAACACTCAGCACTGGAACCTTCAGTTATCTGGGGACCAACACTCCGCACTGGAACCTTCCGTTACCTGGGGACCAACAGCACTGGAACCTTCATTTATCTGGGGACCAACACTCAGCACTGGAACCTTCAGTTATCTGGGGACCAACACTCAGCACTGGAACCTTCAGTTATCTGGGGACCAACACTCAGCACTGGAACCTTCAGTTATCTGGGGACCAACAGCACTGGAACCTTCAGTTATCTGGGGACCAACACTCAGCACTGGAACCTTCAGTTATCTGGGGACCAACACTCCGCACTGAAACCTTCAGTTATCTGGGGACCAACAGCACTGGAACCTTCAGTTATCTGGGGACCAACACTCAGCACTGGAACCTTCAGTTATCTGGGGACCAACACTCAGCACTGGAACCTTCAGTTATCTGGGGACCAACACTCAGCACTGGAACCTTCAGTTATCTGGGTACCAACACTCAGCACTGGAACCTTCAGTTATCTGGGGACCAACACTCCGCACTGGAACCTTCAGTTACCTGGGGACCAACAGCACTGGAACCTTCAGTTATCTGGGTACCAACACTCAGCACTGGAACCTTCAGTTATCTGGGGACCAACACTCCGCACTGGAACCTTCAGTTACCTGGGGACCAACAGCACTGGAACCTTCAGATATCTGGGGACCAACACTCAGCACTGGAACCTTCAGTTATCTGGGTACCAACACTCAGCACTGGAACCTTCAGTTATCTGGGTACCAACACTCAGCACTGGAACCTTCAGTTATCTGGGGACCAACACTCCGCACTGGAACCTTCAGTTACCTGGGGACCAACAGCACTGGAACCTTCAGTTATCTGGGTACCAACACTCAGCACTGGAACCTTCAGTTATCTGGGGACCAACACTCCGCACTGGAACCTTCCGTTACCTGGGGACCAACAGCACTGGAACCTTCAGTTATCTGGGGACCAACACTCAGCACTGGAACCTTCAGTTATCTGGGGACCAACACTCAGCACTGGAACCTTCAGTTATCTGGGGACCAACAGCACTGGAACCTTCAGTTATCTGGGGACCAACACTCAGCACTGGAACCTTCAGATATCTGGGGACCAACACTCCGCACTGAAACCTTCAGTTATCTGGGGACCAACAGCACTGGAACCTTCAGTTATCTGGGGACCAACACTCAGCACTGGAACCTTCAGTTATCTGGGGACCAACACTCAGCACTGGAACCTTCAGTTATCTGGGGACCAACACTCAGCACTGGAACCTTCAGTTATCTGGGGACCAACACTCCGCACTGGAACCTTCAGTTACCTGGGGACCAACAGCACTGTAACCTTCAGTTATCTGGGGACTAACACTCAGCACTGGAACCTTCAGTTATCTGGGGACCAACAGCACTGGAACCTTCAGTTATCTGGGGACCAACACTCAGCACTGGAACCTTCAGTTATCTGGGGACCAACACTCAGCACTGGAACCTTCAGTTGTCTGGGGACCAACACTCAGCACTGGAACCTTCAGTTATCTGGGGACCAACACTCCGCACTGGAACCTTCAGTTACCTGGGGACCAACACTCCTCACTGGAACCTTCAGTCACATTTTTTTTTAACGTTACGGAAAAAGCTTACCATGCAATAATCTGAGACGACGCTCAGACGTAACAATATTTCTCCGCTATGTTGGAGTCAACACAAATACAAAATTACAACATAAATATTTCCTTACCTTTGATGGTCTTCGATCAGAATGTACTGCAAGGAGTCCTGCTTCAACAATAAATCGTTTTGTTTCATAATGTTCAATTCTAGTGTCCATGTAGCAGCATCTGCTACCAGTTTCAGCTCAAATGCCCAAAAAATGACTTCTGGTCCAGGATAATTTTGCATCAAAACTTCCAAATTACATATTACAGGTCGACAAAACTGGTCAAACTAAGTGCAGAATCAATCTTCAGGATGTTATAAACGAACAAAACGAATGGCATTCCAACCGGACAATCCTAGTTCATCTGGGGCTGACTGGAACAGACAAAGCACTCTAACGCATATGCGCCCTCAAGCACGTGAATCTTTTGCGACACTGTAGCAAATTCCTCCCCATTAGGTCAAAGTTCACAGCAAATGCTCGATTACACTTTCTACTGAATGAGGACATCTAGTGGAAGACATAGGAAGTGTTTCCAGATCCATAACTTGTTGGGAAGAGAGGGGGCGATGACGTCAAATTTGCCCCAACTTTCAGGATTCCAAAACTAGTTTGAAAGATTGCCTGCCTTGTGAGTTCTGTCATACTCACAGACATAATTCAAACGGTTCCAACCCCAGAGTATCTATTCCTGGTCCATTACTAACCCTCAACACACTTGGATCCTGTTCCAACCCCAGAGTATCTATTCCTGGTCCATTACTAACCCTCAACACACTTGGACCCTGTTCCAACCCCAGAGTATCTATTCCTGGTCCATTACTAACCCAGTAGATTCCTGATATCTGGTTCTCCATCTCTCTGGAGAGACAGCTGGTCTTATGGATATTATTTATCTCCTCAAAGTGTCATGGCTGATTAAGGACTTTCGTTATGTATTTAAAGATAAAGCATCACCACAATATCTGCCCCTTTTTACACTGACCTCTGCCCCTTTCAGTTATCTGGGTACCAACACTCCGCACTGGAACCTTCAGTTATCTGGGTACCAACACTCAGCACTGGAACCTTCAGTTATCTGTGGACAGCACTGTAACCTTCAGTTATCTGGGGACCAACAACACTGGAACCTTCAGTTATCTGGGTAACAACACTCAGCACTGGAACCTTCAGTTATCTGGGTACCAACACTCAGCACTGGAACCTTCAGTTATCTGGGGACCAACACTCCGCACTGGAACCTTCAGTTACCTGGGGACCAACAGCACTGGAACCTTCAGTTATCTGGGTACCAACACTCAGCACTGGAACCTTCAGTTATCTGGGGACCAACACTCCGCACTGGAACCTTCAGTTACCTGGGGACCAACAGCACTGGAACCTTCAGATATCTGGGGACCAACACTCAGCACTGGAACCTTCAGTTATCTGGGTACCAACACTCAGCACTGGAACCTTCAGTTATCTGGGTACCAACACTCAGCACTGGAACCTTCAGTTATCTGGGGACCAACACTCCGCACTGGAACCTTCAGTTACCTGGGGACCAACAGCACTGGAACCTTCAGTTATCTGGGTACCAACACTCAGCACTGGAACCTTCAGTTATCTGGGGACCAACACTCCGCACTGGAACCTTCCGTTACCTGGGGACCAACAGCACTGGAACCTTCAGTTATCTGGGGACCAACACTCAGCACTGGAACCTTCAGTTATCTGGGGACCAACACTCAGCACTGGAACCTTCAGTTATCTGGGGACCAACACTCAGCACTGGAACCTTCAGTTATCTGGGGACCAACAGCACTGGAACCTTCAGTTATCTGGGGACCAACACTCAGCACTGGAACCTTCAGTTATCTGGAGACCAACACTCCGCACTGAAACCTTCAGTTATCTGGGGACCAACAGCACTGGAACCTTCAGTTATCTGGGGACCAACACTCAGCACTGGAACCTTCAGTTATCTGGGGACCAACACTCAGCACTGGAACCTTCAGTTATCTGGGGACCAACACTCAGCACTGGAACCTTCAGTTATCTGGGGACCAACACTCCGCACTGGAACCTTCAGTTACCTGGGGACCAACAGCACTGTAACCTTCAGTTATCTGGGGACTAACACTCCGCACTGGAACCTTCAGTTACCTGGGGACCAACAGCACTGGAACCTTCAGTTATCTGGGGACCAACACTCAGCACTGGAACCTTCAGTTATCTGGGGACCAACAGCACTGGAACCTTCAGTTATCTGGGGACCAACACTCAGCACTGGAACCTTCAGTTGTCTGGGGACCAACACTCAGCACTGGAACCTTCAGTTATCTGGGGACCAACACTCCGCACTGGAACCTTCAGTTATCTGGGTACCAACACTCCGCACTGGAACCTTCAGTTACCTGGGGACCAACACTCCTCACTGGAACCTTCAGTCACATTTTTTTTTAACGTTACGGAAAAAGCTTACCATGCAATAATCTGAGACGACGCTCAGACGTAACAATATTTCTCCGCTATGTTGGAGTCAACACAAATACAAAATTACAACATAAATATTTCCTTACCTTTGATGGTCTTCGATCAGAATGTACTGCAAGGAGTCCTGCTTCAACAATAAATCGTTTTGTTTCATAATGTTCAATTCTAGTGTCCATGTAGCAGCATCTGCTACCAGTTTCAGCTCAAATGCCCAAAAAATGACTTCTGGTCCAGGATAATTTTGCATCAAAACTTCCAAATTACATATTACAGGTCGACAAAACTGGTCAAACTAAGTGCAGAATCAATCTTCAGGATGTTATAAACGTACAAAACGAATGGCATTCCAACCGGACAATCCTAGTTCATCTGGGGCTGACTGGAACAGACAAAGCACTCTAACGCATATGCGCCCTCAAGCACGTGAATCTTTTGCGACACTGTAGCAAATTCCTCCCCATTAGGTCAAAGTTCACAGCAAATGCTCGATTACACTTTCTACTGAATGAGGACATCTAGTGGAAGACATAGGAAGTGTTTCCAGATCCATAACTTGTTGGGAAGAGAGG
Source organism: Oncorhynchus clarkii lewisi (assembly GCF_045791955.1). Lineage (NCBI taxonomy): Eukaryota > Metazoa > Chordata > Actinopteri > Salmoniformes > Salmonidae > Oncorhynchus > Oncorhynchus clarkii. The sequence goes on from NC_092174.1 coordinate 48,518,397, forward strand.
GGGCGATGACGTCAAATTTGCCCCAACTTTCAGGATTCCAAAACTAGTTTGAAAGATTGCCTGCCCTGTGAGTTCTGTCATACTCACAGACATAATTCAAACGGTTCCAACCCCAGAGTATCTATTCCTGGTCCATTACTAACCCTCAACACACTTGGACCCTGTTCCAACCCCAGAGTATCTATTCCTGGTCCATTACTAACCCTCAACACACTTGGACCCTGTTCCAACCCCAGAGTATCTATTCCTGGTCCATTACTAACCCAGTAGATTCCTGATATCTGGTTCTCCATCTCTCTGGAGAGACAGCTGGTCTTATGGATATTATTTATCTCCTCAAAGTGTCATGGCTGATTAAGGACTTTCGTTATGTATTTAAAGATAAAGCATCACCACAATATCTGCCCCTTTTTACACTGACCTCTGCCCCTTTCAGTTATCTGGGTACCAACACTCCGCACTGGAACCTTCAGTTATCTGGGTACCAACACTCAGCACTGGAACCTTCAGTTATCTGTGGACAGCACTGTAACCTTCAGTTATCTGGGGACCAACAACACTGGAACCTTCAGTTATCTGGGTAACAACACTCAGCACTGGAACCTTCAGTTATCTGGGTACCAACACTCAGCACTGGAACCTTCAGTTATCTGGGGACCAACACTCCGCACTGGAACCTTCAGTTACCTGGGGACCAACAGCACTGGAACCTTCAGTTATCTGGGTACCAACACTCAGCACTGGAACCTTCAGTTATCTGGGGACCAACACTCCGCACTGGAACCTTCAGTTACCTGGGGACCAACAGCACTGGAACCTTCAGATATCTGGGGACCAACACTCAGCACTGGAACCTTCAGTTATCTGGGTACCAACACTCAGCACTGGAACCTTCAGTTATCTGGGTACCAACACTCAGCACTGGAACCTTCAGTTATCTGGGGACCAACACTCCGCACTGGAACCTTCAGTTACCTGGGGACCAACAGCACTGGAACCTTCAGTTATCTGGGTACCAACACTCAGCACTGGAACCTTCAGTTATCTGGGGACCAACACTCCGCACTGGAACCTTCCGTTACCTGGGGACCAACAGCACTGGAACCTTCAGTTATCTGGGGACCAACACTCAGCACTGGAACCTTCAGTTATCTGGGGACCAACACTCAGCACTGGAACCTTCAGTTATCTGGGGACCAACACTCAGCACTGGAACCTTCAGTTATCTGGGGACCAACAGCACTGGAACCTTCAGTTATCTGGGGACCAACACTCAGCACTGGAACCTTCAGTTATCTGGAGACCAACACTCCGCACTGAAACCTTCAGTTATCTGGGGACCAACAGCACTGGAACCTTCAGTTATCTGGGGACCAACACTCAGCACTGGAACCTTCAGTTATCTGGGGACCAACACTCAGCACTGGAACCTTCAGTTATCTGGGGACCAACACTCAGCACTGGAACCTTCAGTTATCTGGGGACCAACACTCCGCACTGGAACCTTCAGTTACCTGGGGACCAACAGCACTGTAACCTTCAGTTATCTGGGGACTAACACTCCGCACTGGAACCTTCAGTTACCTGGGGACCAACAGCACTGGAACCTTCAGTTATCTGGGGACCAACACTCAGCACTGGAACCTTCAGTTATCTGGGGACCAACAGCACTGGAACCTTCAGTTATCTGGGGACCAACACTCAGCACTGGAACCTTCAGTTGTCTGGGGACCAACACTCAGCACTGGAACCTTCAGTTATCTGGGTACCAACACTCCGCACTGGAACCTTCAGTTACCTGGGGACCAACACTCCTCACTGGAACCTTCAGTCACATTTTTTTTTAACGTTACGGAAAAAGCTTACCATGCAATAATCTGAGACGACGCTCAGACGTAACAATATTTCTCCGCTATGTTGGAGTCAACACAAATACAAAATTACAACATAAATATTTCCTTACCTTTGATGGTCTTCGATCAGAATGTACTGCAAGGAGTCCTGCTTCAACAATAAATCGTTTTGTTTCATAATGTTCAATTCTAGTGTCCATGTAGCAGCATCTGCTACCAGTTTCAGCTCAAATGCCCAAAAAATGACTTCTGGTCCAGGATAATTTTGCATCAAAACTTCCAAATTACATATTACAGGTCGACAAAACTGGTCAAACTAAGTGCAGAATCAATCTTCAGGATGTTATAAACGTACAAAACGAATGGCATTCCAACCGGACAATCCTAGTTCATCTGGGGCTGACTGGAACAGACAAAGCACTCTAACGCATATGCGCCCTCAAGCACGTGAATCTTTTGCGACACTGTAGCAAATTCCTCCCCATTAGGTCAAAGTTCACAGCAAATGCTCGATTACACTTTCTACTGAATGAGGACATCTAGTGGAAGACATAGGAAGTGTTTCCAGATCCATAACTTGTTGGGAAGAGAGGGGGCGATGACGTCAAATTTGCCCCAACTTTCAGGATTCCAAAACTAGTTTGAAAGATTGCCTGCCCTGTGAGTTCTGTCATACTCACAGACATAATTCAAACGGTTCCAACCCCAGAGTATCTATTCCTGGTCCATTACTAACCCTCAACACACTTGGACCCTGTTCCAACCCCAGAGTATCTATTCCTGGTCCATTACTAACCCTCAACACACTTGGACCCTGTTCCAACCCCAGAGTATCTATTCCTGGTCCATTACTAACCCAGTAGATTCCTGATATCTGGTTCTCCATCTCTCTGGAGAGACAGCTGGTCTTATGGATATTATTTATCTCCTCAAAGTGTCATGGCTGATTAAGGACTTTCGTTATGTATTTAAAGATAAAGCATCACCACAATATCTGCCCCTTTTTACACTGACCTCTGCCCCTTTCAGTTATCTGGGTACCAACACTCCGCACTGGAACCTTCAGTTATCTGGGTACCAACACTCAGCACTGGAACCTTCAGTTATCTGTGGACAGCACTGTAACCTTCAGTTATCTGGGGACCAACAACACTGGAACCTTCAGTTATCTGGGTAACAACACTCAGCACTGGAACCTTCAGTTATCTGGGTACCAACACTCAGCACTGGAACCTTCAGTTATCTGGGGACCAACACTCCGCACTGGAACCTTCAGTTACCTGGGGACCAACAGCACTGGAACCTTCAGTTATCTGGGTACCAACACTCAGCACTGGAACCTTCAGTTATCTGGGGACCAACACTCCGCACTGGAACCTTCAGTTACCTGGGGACCAACAGCACTGGAACCTTCAGTTATCTGGGTACCAACACTCAGCACTGGAACCTTCAGTTATCTGGGGACCAACACTCAGCACTGGAACCTTCAGTTATCTGGGGACCAACACTCAGCACTGGAACCTTCAGTTATCTGGGGACCAACACTCAGCACTGGAACCTTCAGTTATCTGGGGACCAACACTCCGCACTGAAACCTTCAGTTATCTGGGGACCAACAGCACTGGAACCTTCAGTTATCTGGGGACCAACACTCAGCACTGGAACCTTCAGTTATCTAGGGACCAACACTCAGCACTGGAACCTTCAGTTATCTGGGGACCAACACTCAGCACTGGAACCTTCAGTTATCTGGGGACCAACACTCCGCACTGGAACCTTCAGTTACCTGGGGACCAACAGCACTGTAACCTTCAGTTATCTGGGGACTAACACTCCGCACTGGAACCTTCAGTTACCTGGGGACCAACAGCACTGGAACCTTCAGTTATCTGGGGACCAACACTCAGCACTGGAACCTTCAGTTATCTGGGGACCAACAGCACTGGAACCTTCAGTTATCTGGGGACCAACACTCAGCACTGGAACCTTCAGTTATCTGGGGACAAACACTCAGCACTGGAACCTTCAGTTACCTGGGGACCAACAGCACTGGAACCTTCAGTTATCTGGGTACCAACACTCAGCACTGGAACCTTCAGTTATCTGGGGACCAACACTCCGCACTGGAACCTTCCGTTACCTGGGGACCAACAGCACTGGAACCTTCAGTTATCTGGGGACCAACACTCAGCACTGGAACCTTCAGTTATCTGGGGACCAACAGCACTGGAACCTTCAGTTATCTGGGGACCAACACTCAGCACTGGAACCTTCAGTTATCTGGGGACCAACACTCCGCACTGAAACCTTCAGTTATCTGGGGACCAACAGCACTGGAACCTTCAGTTATCTGGGGACCAACACTCAGCACTGGAACCTTCAGTTATCTGGGGACCAACACTCAGGACTGGAACCTTCAGTTACCTGGGGACCAACAGCACTGTAACCTTCAGTTATCTGGGGACTAACACTCCGCACTGGAACCTTCAGTTACCTGGGGACCAACAGCACTGGAACCTTCAGTTATCTGGGGACCAACACTCAGCACTGGAACCTTCAGTTATCTGGGGACCAACAGCACTGGAACCTTCAGTTATCTGGGGACCAACACTCAGCACTGGAACCTTCAGTTATCTGGGAACCAACACTCAGCACTGGAACCTTCAGTTGTCTGGGGACCAACACTCAGCACTGGAACCTTCAGTTATCTGGGGACCAACACTCCGCACTGGAACCTTCAGTTATCTGGGTACCAACACTCCGCACTGGAACCTTCAGTTATCTGGGGACCAACAGCACTGGAACCTTCAGTTATCTGGGGACCAACAGCACTGGAACCTTCAGTTACCTGGGGACCAACACTCCTCACTGGAACCTTCAGTTAGCTGGGGACCAACACTCCTCACTAGAACCTTCAGTTATCTGGGGACCAACACTACTCACTGGAACCTTCAGTTATCTGGGGACCAACAGCACTGGAACCTTCAGTTATCTGGGGACCAACAGCACTGTAACCTTCAATTATCTGGGGACCAACAGCACTGGAACCTTCAGTTATCTGGGGACCAACAGCACTGGAACCTTCAGTTATCTGGGGACCAACAGCACTGGAACCTTCAGTTACCTGGGGACCAACACTCCTCACTGGAACCTTCAGTTATCTGGGGACCAACACTCAGCACTGGAACCTTCAGTTATCTGGGGACCAACACTCAGCACTGGAACCTTCAGTTATCTGGGGACCAACAGCACAGGAACCTTCAGTTATCTGGGGACCAACAGCACTGGAACCTTCAGTTTTCTGGGGACCAACAGCATTGGAACCTTCAGTTATCTGATGACCAACAGCACTGGAACCTTCAGTTATCTGGGGACCAACAGCACTGGAACCTTCAGTTATCTGGGGACCAACACTCCGCACTGGAACCTTCAGTTACCTGGGGACCAACAGCACTGGAACCTTCAGTTATCTGGGGAAAAACAGCACTGTAACCTTCAGTTATCTGGGGACCAACACTCAGCACTGGAACCTTCAGTTATCTGGGGAACAACAGCACTGGAACCTTTAGTTACCTGGGGACCAACAGCACTGGAACCTTCAGTTATCTGGGGACCAACAGAATTGGAACTTTTAGTTACCTGGGGACCAACAGCACTGGAACCTTCAGTTATCTGGGGACCAACACTCAGCACTGGAACCTTCAGTTATCTGGGGACCAACTCTCAGCACTGGAACCTTCAGTTATCTGGGGACCAACAGCACTGGAACCTTCAGTTATCTGGGGACCAACAGCACTGGAACCTTCAGTTTTCTGGGGACCAACAGCACTGGAACCTTCAGTTATCTGGGGAGAAACAGCACTGGAACCTTCAGTTATCTGGGGACCAACAGCACTGGAACCTTCAATTATCTGGTGGACTAACACTCAGCACTGGAACCTTCAGTTATCTGGGGACCAACAGCACTGGAACCTTCAGTTATCTGGGGACCAACAGCACTGGAACCTTCAGTTATCTGGGGACCAACAGCACTGGAACCTTCAGTTATCTGGGGACCAACAGCACTGGAACCTTCAGTTATCTGGAATTCTTTATTTTTACTTTAGTTTTTATCCGGCCTTCTCTTTTTCTCTTTCCGTCATTTATTTGTTAAAAGTTTGGCTCAGCGCTGTACCCACTGGAACCTTCCGTTCTGTACCCATATACATATAGGTCTGCTCAGCGGGGCGACGTCTTTACGTCCTGATGTTTAGTGTTGTCTGTGTAAACAGCTTGGTTGCTAGGGAACCCTATTGTCAGATCATATCTATTATTGGGCTGCTGGTGGTGCTCTGGTTGCCCAGGGCCTTGTGTGGTGCGATCCAAGCCGAGGATCAGAGCTCGTTTCTGCGCTGCCTCTCCACATCACTCCCTCCCCTGCTCTCCCTCTCACCCTGAGATCTCTTAAAACCCCTTTAATGAACATCTGGACTATATTAGTGTAATATTGCCATCAGCCAGGCTGCTCTGAGGCGGTTCCCCTCCAGTATCTGATCCCCTCTTCTCTTCTCTTTGTCCCTTATGAACTGTAGTTGGCTGTAGATGATTTAACATGGCCATTATACATGGTTCTGTATACATGTGGCTTTTCCGATGTCAGTTATGATATCTATGAAATGCGTGAAGTGGATCAAGCCTCTAACCATTTCAGACCTCACTGGCCATAACCATAGAAATAAATCCATGCTAATTCCATGGACGCAACACCCCCAGAGACAAACGTCCTGTACAGGCTCTTTTACAGTGCAGGATTTCTGACCAGCAGAAACGGGGGCAGAGCAGCTGCCTGTAGAAGGGATAGCCTGGGAAACTAGTTACAGAGAAAAACCTTATTTCAGATGATGATCAGGAACAACTCTGGGCAACATGATCAGGAACAACTCTGAGCCACATGACCAGGAACAACTCTTGGCCATATGACCAGGAACAACTCTGGGCCATATGACCAGGAACAACTCTGGGCCAAGCGTTCATTGTAATGGCTGGAATGGAATCAATAGAAACGGAGTCCAACATGTGGTTTCCATGTGTTTGATGTGTTTGGTTCCATTCCATGTATTCCATTCCAGCCATTACAATGAGCCATCCTCCTATAGCTCCTCCCACCAGCCTCCTCTGTTTGTAAAACAAAGAGATATCAGTCAGCAGCTCGCTCCGGTCAAAACAGAGGGTGATGATGATGATGATGATGATGCTACAGCTTCTCCCGCCAGCCTTCTCTGATAAAAAACCTTATTTCCCTGGTCTGGCTGAAATATGCACAGTACCATTCAAAAGTTTGGACTCACCTACTCATTCCGGGGTTTCTCTTTATTTTTTTTACTATTTTCTACATTGTAGAATAATTTTCTACATTGTAGAATAATAGTGAAGACATTAAAAATGGAGTTAACATGGGCAGCATCCCATATGCAATCATGTAGTAAGCAACATGTCAAAATACATTTTATATTTGAGATTCTTCAAAGTATCTACCCTTTTCCTAGATGACTACTTTGGTTACTCTTGGCATTCTCTCAACCAACGTCTTGAGGTAGTCACCTGGAATGCATTTCAATTAAAGGTGTGCCTTGTTAAAAGTTAATTTGTGGAATTTCTTTCCTTCTTTATGCGTTTGAGCCAATCAGTTGTGTTGTGACAAGGTAGGGGTGGTATACAGAAGATAGCCCTATTTGGTAAAATATCAAGTCCATATTATGAGAGAAAGAGAAATGACAGTCCATCATTACTTTAAGACATGAAGATCAGTCAATCCCGAAAATTCTAAGAGCTTTGAAAATTTCTTCAAGTGCAGTCGCAAAAACCATCAAGTGCTATGTTGCAACTGGCTCTCGTGAGGACCGTCACAGGAAAGGAAGACCCAGAGTTACCTCTGCTGCAGAGGATAAGTTCATTAGAGTTACCAGCCTCAGAAATTGCAGCCCAAATAAATGCTTCACATCAACTGTTCAGAGGAGACTGTGTGAATCAGGCCTTCATGGTCGAATTACTGCAAAGAAAACACTACTAAAGGACACCAATAATAAGAAGAGACTTGCTTGGGCCAAGAAACACGAGCAATGGACATTAGACTGATTAGTCCAATTTTTTTTATTTTTGGTTCCAACTGCCGTGTCTTTGTGAGACACAGAGTAGGTGAACGGATGATCTCCGCATGTGTGGTTCCCACCGTGAAGCATGGAGGAGGAGGTGTGATGATGTGGGGGTGCTTTGCTGGTGACACTGTCTGTGATTTAATTAGAATTCAAGGCACACTTAACCAACATGACTACCACAGCATTCTGCAGAGATACGCCATCCCATCTGGTTTGCGCTTAGTGGGACTATCATTTGTATTTTCAACAGGACAATGACCCCAAACACACCTCCAGGCTGTCTAAGGGTTATTTGACCAAGGAGAGTGATGGAGTGCTGCATCAGATGACCTGGCCTCCACAATCACCCGACCTCAACCCAATTGAGATGGTTTGGGATGAGTTGGACTGCAGAGTGAAGGAACAGCAGCCTGCAACTCCTTCAAGATAGTTAGAAAAGCATTCCAGGTGAAGCTGGTTGAGAGAATGCCAAGAGTGTGCAAAGCTGTCAAGGCAAAGGGTGGCTACTTTGAAGAATCTAAAATCTAAAATATATTTTGATTTGTTTAACACTTTTTTGGTTACTACATTATTCCATATGTGCTATTTCATAGTTTTGATGTCTTCACTATTATTCTACAAAGTAGAATATAGTCAAAATAAAGAAAAACCCTTGAATGAGTAGGTGTGTCCTAACTTTTGACTGGTACTGAATGCCTTCCTCCATTCATTATAAGGGTTTTCAGAAATGATATGCAGCTGTCTGGACCCTTATTAGATATATAGGTTAAAATTGAGTTCCCCTTGTTGATCTCTCTCTCTCTCTCTCTCTCTCTCTCTCTCTCTCTCTCTCTCTCTCTCTCTCTCTCTCTCTCTCTCTCTCTCTCTCTCGTCAAGGTCAGAGATGCCTCAGAATGTCAGACACAGGAAGTAGAACCCACATGACTCCATAAATCATGAATCATAAATCATAAATCATGACAATTGTCTCCATAATGATAATTGGTCTTTGGGAGACAAAGTTCTTTCTCCCTCAACATTCAGGGAATCAATCACTAGGAAAATGGCCGACTACCAGCGAACAGACGTTGATTCAGAATCCATTTTGTGTCATCTTGACTTATCAAGAGAATATAGACCAACGCTATTGTCAAGGTCCTAAACTACAGGTAGTGTCCTGAGAGATTGAAATAGTCTAACTCACTTTCCTCCCCAGCTTCAATGTAACACATAACAACCAGCTTCAATGTAACACATAGCAACCAGCTTCAATGTAACACATACAGTGGGGCAAAAAAGTATTTAGTCAGCCACCAATTGTGCAAGTTTTCATCATAGGTACACCTCAACTATGACAGACAAAATGAGAAGAAAAAAATCCAGAAAATCACATTGTAGGATTTTTTATAGTCCTTACTGCTATTAGCCAATAGAAACACATTGAATAACAGATAGTCCTTACTGCTATTAGCCCATAGAAACACATTGAATAACATATAGTCCAAAAATAAATAAAAGGAATTTTGTTTTGAAGTGTCAGTCCTATGTCTGAGAGATATAAGAAATAATTATTTTAAAAAACAACATTTTTTGGGGCACTTAACTTCTTCCATATACACTGATTGACAAAACATTAAGAACGCCTTCCTAATATTGAGATGCTTCCTACAGTTGTGTCCAGTTGGCTGGACGTCCTTTAGGTGGTGGGCCATTCTGGATACACACAGGAAACTGTTGGGTCAACTTGGCTGGATGTCCTTTAGGTGGTGGGCCATTCTGGATACACACAGGAAACTGTTGGGTCAACTTGGCTGGATGTCCTTTAGGTGGTGGACCATTCTGGATACACACAGGAAACTGTTGGGTCAACTTGGCTGGATGTCCTTTAGGTGGTGGGCCATTCTGGATACACACAGGAAACAGTTGGGTCAACTTGGCTGGATGTCCTTTAGGTGGTGGACCATTCTGGATACACACAGGAAACAGTTGGGTCAACTTGGCTGGATGTCCTTTAGGTGGTGGACCATTCTGGATACACACAGGAAACAGTTGGGTCAACTTGGCTGGATGTCCTTTAGGTGGTGGGCCATTCTGGATACACACAGGAAACTGTTGGGTCAACTTGGCTGGATGTCCTTTAGGTGGTGGGCCATTCTGGATACACACAGGAAACAGTTGGGTCAACTTGGCTGGATGTCCTTTAGGTGGTGGACCATTCTGGATACACACAGGAAACAGTTGGGTCAACTTGGCTGGATGTCCTTTAGGTGGTGGGCCATTCTGGATACACACAGGAAACTGTTGGGTCAAGTTGGCTGGATGACCTTTAGGTGGTGGACCATTCTGGATACACACAGGAAACAGTTGGGTCAAGTTGGCTGGATGTCCTTTAGGTGGTGGACCATTCTGGATACACACAGGAAACAGTTGGGTCAACTTGGCTGGATGTCCTTTAGGTGGTGGACCATTCTGGATACACACAGGAAACAGTTGGGTCAACTTGGCTGGATGTCCTTTAGGTGGTGGGCCATTCTGGATACACACAGGAAACTGTTGGGTCAACTTGGCTGGATGTCCTTTAGGTGGTGGGCCATTCTGGATACACACAGGAAACTGTTGGGTCAACTTGGCTGGATGTCCTTTAGGTGGTGGACCATTCTGGATACACACAGGAAACAGTTGGGTCAACTTGGCTGGATGTCCTTTAGGTGGTGGACCATTCTGGATACACACAGGAAACAGTTGGGTCAACTTGGCTGGATGTCCTTTAGGTTGGTGGGCCATTCCGGATACACACAGGAAACTGTTGGGTCAAGTTGGCTGGATGTCCTTTAGGTGGTGGACCATTCTTGATACACACAGGAAACTGTTGAGCGTGAAAAAACCCGGCAGTGTTGCAGTTCTTGACACAAACCGGCGCGTCTGGCTCTTACTACCATACCCCGTACAAAGGCACTTAAAATTTTTGTCTTGCCCATTCTCCTTCTGAATGGCACAAATCAAATCAAATTTTATTGGTCACATACACATGGTTAGCAGATGTTAATGCGAGTGTAGCGAAATGCTTGTGCTTCTAGTTCCAACAGTGCAGTAATATCTAACACTTCCACAACAACACACATACACAATCCATGTCTCAATTGTCTCAGGGCTTAAAAATCCTTCTTTACCCTGTCTCCTCCCCTTCATCTACACTGATTTGAAGGGGATTTAACAGGTGACATCAATAAGGGATCATATCTTGCTCTTGCTGCTGGTGATTCTCTGATCCACCTCTACGCAGACGACACCATTCTGTATACTTCTGGCCCTTCTTTGGACACTGTGTTAACTAACCTCCAAACGAGCTTCAATGCCATACAACTCTCCTTCCGTGGCCTCCAACTGCTCTTAAATGCTAGTAAAACCAAATGCATGCTCTTCAACCATTCGCTGCCCACACCTGCCCGCCCGTCCAGCATCACTACTCTGGACAGTTCTGACATAGAATATGTGGACAACTACAAATACCTAAGTGTCTGGCTAGTGTGTAAACTCTCCTTCCAGACTCACATTAAGCATCTCCAATCCAAAATTATATCTAGAATCGGCTTCCTATTTTGCAACAAAGCCTCCTTTACTCATGCTGCTAAACATACCCTCGTAAACCTGACCATCCTACCGATCTTTGACTTCGGCAATGTCATTTACAAAATAGCCTCCAACACTCTACTGAGCAAACTGGATGCAGTTTATCACAGTGCCATCCGTTTTGTCACCAAAGCCCCATACACTACCCACCACTGTGACCTGTATGCTCTAGTCGGCTGGCCCTCGCTACGTATTCGTCGCCAAACACACTGGCTCCAGGTCATCTACAAGACCCTGCTAGGTAAAGCCCCGCCTTATCTCAGCTCACTGGTCACCATAGCAGCACCCACCCGTAGCACGCTCTCCAGCAGGTATATCTCACTGGTCACCATAGCAGCACCCACCGTAGCACGCCCTCTAGCAGGTATATCTCACTGGTCACCATATTAACACCCACCCATACGTAGCATGCGCTCCAGCAGGTATATCTCCCTGGTCACCATATTAACACCCACCCATACGTAGCATGCGCTCCAGCAGGTATATCTCACTGGTCACCATAGCAGCACCCACCCGTAGCACGCTCTCCAGCAGGTATATCTCACTGGTCACCATAGCAGCACCCACCGTAGCACGCCCTCCAGCAGGTATATCTCACTGGTCACCATATTAACACCCACCCATACGTAGCATGCGCTCCAGCAGGTATATCTCACTAGTCACCATAGCAGCACCCACCATAGCACGCCCTCCAGCAGGTATATCTCACTGGTCACCATAGCAGCACCCACCGTAGCACCCCTCCAGCAGGTATATCTCACTGGTCACCATAGCAGCACCCACCGTAGCACGCCCTCCAGCAGGTATATCTCACTGGTCATCCCCAAAGCCAATTCCTTTTTGGCCGCCTTTCCTTCCAGTTCTCAGTGATTGGAACGAACTACAAAAATCACTGAAGCTGGAGACTCATTTCTCCCTCACTAACTTTAGCATCAGCTGTCAGAGCAGCTCACAGATTACTGCACCTGTACATAGTCCATCTGTAAATAGACCACCCAACTACCTACCTCATCTCCATATTGTTTTTGTTTTTTTGCTCTTTTGCAACCCAGTATCTCTACTTGCACATCATCATCTGCACATCTATCACTCCTGTGTTAATCCTAAATTGTAATTATTTCGCCACCATGGCCTATTTATTGCCTTACCACCCTAATCTTACTACATTTGCACACACTGT